>NC_138882.1:130069994-130276847 GCF_965194825.1 Balaenoptera physalus | reverse complement strand
ATAATCTGCATATTCTTAATTCAGTACAGCAGCTCCACTTCTAAACACAAGAAGATTAAACAATAAGAAAATGTACTGACATAACTGGAAATTCAAGGTAGGATGGCCTTCAGGGTTGGCCTAATCCAGTGGCTCTGGCTCTTTCCTCCCCATATTTCCCCCCGTCAAGAAGTCAGTGTGTTTTCCTTCATCGGTTTGTTTTGTCACCAGGTTGGTATCCCCCTTGGTGACTGTGCATACACCAGCCTTTATCTTTTCTGAGAGAGCTCAGATTTTGTCAAGCGTTTGTTTTTCTATATATTCAGGGAAGTTTGACCCTCTAGAGCCTAAGGGGAATATTAATTAGTCAAACCAAACATGGTAATTCTAATCTTGCTCGAGATTGGTTTAGTCATGGGCATGTGATAAAACCATGGCCAATAAGAACTAACGAATCTACCTGTGATACCCAGAATAGTTTCAGCCATCAGGGGGCGACAAGTGCAAGTATCAAGTCAACATGCTAAGCATGGAGGAGAAGAACAGCGGAAAATCCCAGTATTTTTTTCTCCTAAGGACATTGCTTAGCCAAGAAATTAACTCAAAGTTCCCTATCTACCTATAGGCCCTCTGTTTGTGAAGCAACAAATTTTCCTAATTTGTAAGCCAGTCAGTTGAGTAACCCATTTGCTGCCAAAAATTGTCCTGATACCATGGCAAAAACCTCTTATGGTTCCAAGCTTTGTGTCTGCAAATCACCATGTTCAGGAAAAGAGTGGACATCTCTAACAAGGGCTACCTCTTACAAGTGGGGAGACTCTTTTGCAGGAACCCCAAGTCAACCTCCCCTTGTGTCTCATTGGCCCAGATGGGATCATATTCCTATTTTTGAACCAATCCTCCTGTTCGAGGAAATGCCATGTGCTAATTGTCATAGGCCTGGAACAAATTACTATGTTGGCAGGATGGAATTATCTTAGATGCATCACAGCTTTTTCTGAAGTGAAGGCTGGAACACAGTGGAATAGTGTTAGAAAGAGGACAGTGAGAATGGATGCTTGGTAAGCCAACAATACCTTTTCCCGAGACTATTGCAAACTGCATCTCTAAATTGGGGGTAATAATTGTACCATCATCTTCATAGGGTTGCTGTATGCCTTAAAAGAAATAATACTCTGCTTGGCAGAGTAAAATACTTGACAAGTGTTTGTTATTATTGTTGTTGATGATATTCAGAAATCCTAGCCCCTTGCCCAGTCCTTTGGCATATAGCTAGTACTCAAATAGCCCATGTTCTTTTTTTTTAAAGTATTCTTTTTCATTATGGTTTATTACAGGAAAGTGAATATAGTTCCCTGTGTTATATAGTAGGACCTTGTTGTTTATCCAGTCTATATATAATAGTTCACATCTGCTAATCCCAAACTCCCAATCTATCCCTCCCCCCACACCCCACCCCCCTTGGCAACCACAAGTCTGTTCTCTACACCTGTGAGTCTGTTTCTGTTTCATAGATAAGTTCATTTGTGTCATATTTTAGATTCTACATTTAAGTGATATCATATGGTATTTGTCTTTCATTTTCTGACTTACTTCATTTAGAATGATAATCTCTAGTTGCACCCATGTTGCTGCAAATGGCATTATTTCTTTCTTTTTTATGGCTGAGTAGTATTCCATTGTATATATATACCACATCTTCTTTATCCATTCATCTGTTGATAGACATTTTGGTTCCTTCCTTGTCCTCGTTATTGTAAATAGAGCAGCAGTGAACACTGGGGTGCATGTATCTTTTTGAATTATAGTTTTGTCCAGATATATACCCAGGAGTGGGATTGCTGGATCATATGGCAACTCTATTTTTAGTTTTTTGAGGAACCTCCATACTGTTTTCCATAGAGGCTACACCAATTTACATTCCCACCATCAGTGTAGGAGGATTCTCTTTTCTCTGCACCCTCTCCAGCGTTTGTTATTTGTAGACTTTTTAATGATGGGCATTCTGACCAGTGTGAGGTGGTACCTCATTGTAGTTTTGATTTGCATTTCTTTAATAATTAGAGATGTTGAACATCTTTTCATGTGCCTCTTGGTCATCTGTATGTCTTCTTTGGAGAAATGTCTATTTAGATCTTCTGCCCATTTTTTGATTGAGTTGTTTGTTTTTTTGTTATTGAGTTGTATGAGCTGTTTGTATATTTTGGAAATTAAGCCCTTGTCAGTCTCATCATTTGCAAACATTTTCTCCTATTGCATAGGTTGTCTTTTCATTTTGTTTATGGTTTCCTTCTGTGCAAAAGTCTGTAAGTTTTATTAGGTCCCATTTGTTTATTTTTGCTTTTATTTCTATTGCCTTGGGAGAATGACCTAAGAAAACATTGGTATGATTTATATCAAAGAATGTTTTGCCTATGTTCTCTTCTAGGAGTTTTATGGTGTCCTGTCTTATATTTAAGTCTTTAAGCCATTTTGAGTTTGTTTTTGAAAACACAACCATACAAAATCTATGGGATGCAGCAAAAGCAGTTCTTAGAGGGAAGTTCATAGAGATACAGGTCTTCCTCAAAAAATAAGAGAAATCTCAAATAAACAACCTAACCTACCACCTAAAATAATTAGAAAAAGAAGAACAAACAAAACCTAAAGTCAGCAGAAGGAAGGAAATAATAAAGATCTCAGAGAAAATAAATAAAATAGAGATTAAAAAAAAAATAGAAAAAAATAAATAAAACCAAGAGCTGGTTCTTTGAAATGGTAAACAAAATCGATCTTGGCCAGGCTCACAAAGAAGAAAAGAGAGAGGACCTGAATAAACAAAATAAGAAATGAAAGAAGAGAAATAATAACCAATACCACAGAAATACAAAAAAATCATAAGATAATACTATGAACAATTATATGTCAACAAATTTGACAACCTAGAAGAAATGGACAAGTTTCTAGAAACATACAGCTCACCAAAACTGAATCAAGAAGAAATAGATAATTTGAACAGACCAATAACTAGAAGTGAAATAGAATCTGTAAAAAAAGAAAAAGAAAAAAAAACCAAAAAAACCCTCCCTGCAAATAAAAGCCCAGGATCAGATAGCTTCACTGGAGAATTCAACCAAACATACAGAGAAGAACTTATACCGATCCTTCTCAAACTCTTCCAAAAACTTGAAGAGGAGTGAATACTCCCAAAGTTGTTCTATGAAACCACCATCACCCTGTTACCAAAACCAGACAAAGACAATAAGAAAAGAAAATTACAGGCCAATATCTTTGATAAATATAGATGCAAAAATTCTTAGCAATATATTAGCAAACCGAATCTAACAACACGTAAAAAAGATCCTATACCATGACCAAGCTGGATTCATCCCAGGATCACAAGGATGGTTCATAATATGCAAATCAACCAATTAGATGCACCACATCAACAAAAGAAAAGACAAAAACCACATGATCATTTCAATAGATGCAGAAAAAGCATTGCGTAAAATTCAACATCCATTTATGATAAAAACTCTTACCAAAGTGGGTATAGAGGGAACATGACTCAACATAACAAAAGCTATTTATGACAAACCCACAGCCAATGTAATACTCAACAGTGAAAAGCTGAAAGCCTTCCTGCTAAAATCTGGAACAAGACAAGGATGCCCACTCTCACCACTTCTATTCAACATAGTATCAGAAGTCCTAGCCACAGAAATCAGATAAGAAAAAGAAATAACTGGTATCCAGATTGGAAGAGAAGAAGTAAAATTGTCATTATATGCAGGTGACATGACACTGTATATAGAAAATCCAAAAGATGCCACACAAAAACTACTAGAACTGATAAACGAATTCAGCAAGGTAGCAGGATACAAGATTAACACACAGAAATCTGTTGCATTCTTTACACTAACAATGAAATATCAGAAAGGGAAAATAAAAAACAATCCCTTTAAAACCACATCAAAAAAATAAAATACTTAGGAATAAACCTGACCAAGTAGGTGAAAGACTTATATGCTGAGAACTATAAAACATTGATAAAGGAAATTGAAGATGATTCAAAGAAATGGAAATATACCCCATGCTCTTGGATTGGAAGAATTAATATTGTTAAAATGGCCATACTACCAAGCAATCTACAGATTTAATGTGATCCCTATCAAATTACCCATAACATTTTTCACAGAACTAGAACAAATAATCCTAAATTTTATATGGAATCATAAAAGACCCAGATTGCCAAAGCAATCCTGAGCAAAAAGAACAAAGCAGGAGGCATAACCATCCCAAGACTTCAGACAATACTACAAAGCTGCAGTAATCAAAACAGCATGGTATTGGCATAAAAACAGACATATGGATCAATGGAACAGAATAGAGAGCCCAGAAATAAACCCACACACCTACAGTCAGTCTTCAACAAAGGAGGAAAGAATATACAATAGAGAAAAGACTGTCTCTTTGGCAAGTGTTGTTGGGAAAGCTGGAGAACTGCATGTAAACTAATAAAGTTAGAACACACCCTCACACCATACAAAAAATAAACTCAAATGTCTATGTTCTTATCCCAAGTTATAGGTCAGCAGTTTTAGTAGCAAGGAACTAAAAAAGTTACTTATTCAGCATTTCTTAAGAAAAAGGGGGGACTTACCTGGTGGTCCAGTGGTTAAGACTTCGCCTTCCAATGCAGGGGGTGAGGGTTTGATCCCTGGTCAGGGAGCTAAGATCTCACATGTCTCGCAGCCAAAAAACCAAAACATAAAACAGACGCAATATTGTAACAAATTCAATAAAAACTTTAAAAATGGTTCCCATCTAAAAAAAATTTTTTTTTAATAATAAATAAATAAATAAAAGAAAAAGGAGATTTAACTAAAGGATACAGATAAATTGAAAAGTTATGCCCTACTTCCCATTTGCATTTTTGCTTTAACAATACTAATTCTCCTTGAGGCACTTCAAATGTCTTATTGAATAAATGGAAAGACACAAACAAGGAAGTGCAGGGACAAAGCACTATTTGGGAATATATCATCCTTGCTACAAATATCCTTAACATAAATAGTTGAAAAAGAATTTAGTCCGTTTGGTTATCATTTTGAACCATGTCATATGTTACTGACATGTTACTGACTGCCCTTAGATGTACACCCTGTTACAATCAGCTATAGATTAAATCACAGGACCAACATGCCTGGTGTGTTCAGTGGGATTACAGGTGGTGCAGTAGGCAAGACAGTTATTCTGAGGCTTTCCCAGGCCTTCAAATCCTCTTTGTGATCAATATTCTTTCAACCCCTCTTAAGGATGTTATTTGTTGGCTACCGTCCAGACATCTCCCCTACCCACACCGCCACTGCTTCCTCCTTCTTGAAAGAACAGACTTCCCCCAATATATAAACTGGAAATGCCTAAGCTTTCCCAGCCCACGTTGCAGATAAGGCAGGGACATATGAACCTAATGTGACTGACGGTACTTGGGCTCTGCACCTGAGATCTAGAAAAGGTTTTCCTTCCCAATACAAAAAAGAAATGCTCTGTCTTTTTTTTTTTGCCAGAACATGTTATATCTGAATTGAGAAGAAATACGGAAAATTCTGTGTCCTAGACTTTGCTGAGTCACTTGTACAAACCCTGGAACTGCCCTGCCTCTGGGCTTCTTGTTGTGTGATTAATTAAATGTATTTTTTTACCTGCTATTTTATTCTTTGTAGCCAATTCTCTTTTCTCCTTACGGTCTACTCACCTCATTCTGTCTTCATTTTATACGTTATCTAGTATGTGCGTCAGGCTGATGTGCTATCTGCCACCCAGGAGCCTGTTGCTTGGCAATGAACTTCCACTGTTCCCACTGGCTGGTGCAGAGCCCTTGGTTCACAGTTCCACCAATATTAAATGAGCACTGACGATGTTCTGGGCACCATATTCGGGACTTGGAGATGCATAAGCGTAAGTCCTATCTTTAAGAAGATACCTGTGTATTGAGAAACAAACAGATAACTCAAAATAATGTGACAAATACATGATGATGTTATATGCGGATTACATATGGTCAGAAGACCTGAATGATCTCTATCTGGCTTTCTCTACTCTTAATTCTTGTTTAGGGCGTGGAAGTCAGAAAATGGGGACCTACAGGGTCATGCTAACATTAGCTATTCCCTCACTGACATTTGGACATTTTTATTCGTCTAGAAGAATCCTTATTTCACTCTTTGCAATAACTGTTGAAACCCTTTCCCATCCTTCAAGCCTTAATCACATCACTCCCACAACCCACATCATTATCATTCATCTAAACAAATAACCTTGACTCTCATTTTGCTGAGCCATCAGGGCTTGCTACTCCATTCCTTTGGCATTCCTTTCATTCACTCCTGCCTTTGAGAAAGTGTCCTTTTAGGTAAGGAAGGCTAATCCTTCCTCCTTTCTCTGTGCCTTTCATTCAACAAATATTTACTGAGTGCCTACTAAGTGTGAAGTACTGGAAATACCAAGATGAAAAAGATACAGATTTTGCTTTCAGAGAGTTGATATTTATTTACAGTATCTAGCCTAGGTCTGACACATAGTAAACATTCAGAAAGTGTACTTTTTTTTCTTTTGCCTTGATCCCCTTTTCCCTCATGCTTTTGTTCAGTCTCTTCCTTTCCACCAGCTCCTTCCCAATAGCCTAATACTCAGGCCTCTCTTTTTTTTCACTAAAACCTTTCCTTGACCTTTTTGCTTCCTGAAGTCATATCTGAATCCTCCTTTACCCTTTATCTATGCCCAACAAATTCTCTTCTCTCCATTCCCTCCACCTACACCTTTGTGCATGCCCTCATCACACTGACATCTCTGGGTCTTCTTACCTTTCCTGCTCCAATCCATCTTCTGCTTAAAGCACCACTTTGATCGTGTTATCTTCTGATCAGAAGTCTTTGGTGGATTGCTATCCTCTAACAATAAAAGCTGTTATCTGGGACTCACTTTCAGAGTCTTCCACAACATGGCCCTAAATTGTCTTTCTAAATGTGCCCCACTTTTCCCTACACTTACGTACTGCTCCATCCACCTGCGTGTATGCTCTCCTTTCCCATTTCCCTGCATTTGTTAACTGTGTTCACTCATTCTAGTCATTCATCTGCTTTTATTCCCAAATGTTAAAAAAAAATCTTGGTTCTTTGCTTTTTGTTGTTAATATCTTGGCTAAGAGTCTTGGATAGTAGGAAATTCAGGTCTTCTGACGGGATAGTGGAGATGATACTTTAAGCTGGGAAAATTTGAGTGCCGTTCATATCTAAAGGCTTACATATCCATGCAGAGAGTGACCCAGTTATCTGAAATGGTGGGGAGCTAATAGCACTGGAGGGAGGGTTGAGAGTGATGGGTCAGAACTGGGTATTTCATGTAATAAACCTGATTTCGGACGCAGACAGCAGTAAGCGGCAGCAGTAGCTGGAAGCAAGATCTTAGTTCCCGGGCTGGGAGTCCTAACTGCTAGACCACAGAGGCCAGCGGCTAGGGCCTGGGTCCTTAGTTCTTGCCTGCCTTGTCAGGAATGAATTCAGGTGAGGAGGCAGAAGGTAAAGAGAAAAGTAAAAAGTTTATTGAAAAAGCAAAGTACATGCGGAAATACGCACGGGCGAACTCAGAGAGTCGCGCCTTTGGGAAGTTTAAATCCTTTATAAGGGGGCAGTTTTCCGGGTTTTTGTTTCCCTTCTGGCCAATCATCTTGCTTTGTCTCTCCTGGCTAATTAGTCTCAGGACCTTCCTCATAGGTGCACAGGCACCTCTCAGGCAAGATGGATCCCGTCGTGAAGGTGTCTGGGAGAAGCAAGCCGCATTATGGCCTGTCCCCCCACTTCTGACCCCCAAGGAGCCTTTCTGTGCATGCGTAGTGTCTCCCTTGTCCCAAGGAGAGGGGGGGAGCAGAGATCCCTTGATCCTTTATTCAAACAATGTTCTGCCTCTCTTTGTTCTTGCCATGACTGTTATCTTAAGACATCCACAAGAGACAAAGCTTGGGTATTTACCCTGTCTCTGTCATTGCTTCCATTTCGGAGAGCAAACAGGAGGCTCATTTTAAATGCCTAATCTGAAACCCACCTATCTCCTGTCTCAGGAAATGCAAATAGGAGGCTAGTTGTAAGTGTCCGGCCTGAAGCCCACTTTTTCCTGCCGCATGTAATGTAAACAGAAGGCCAGTTGTAAATGTCTAACCTGGAGCCCATCTGTCTCCTGCCTCAAACCGTGGATTTACATGGCTTTGCAATCAATGTTATTTGAAGTTGCACTTGTATTGATGTTATATTGAATGATAAACTTAATTTATTAAATCTCATCCATGTTGTGTTTATTGAACTAAGTGGCTCAACTAGATCTTTTCCTTGGAAAGGTGTGTCCACTGTATAGGCACTTATATGTCATTTATTGAGTATTTACTGCTGTGTAATGCAGGGTTTGATAGTGGGAGGTGTGATTAAGTGAGGAAACTAATTTAATTTATGTAACTTATTGGGAACCAGGTTCCTTTATTTTATAACACATCTCAACTTTGGCATATAAAGGAGTTAGTAAGCTTAAAATTTTTTAAGGCTAAAAATTTTTTTTTCTTAATATAAAAACAATACATATTCATCTTAAGAATTTGGAAAATACAGAGAATAATAAGTGAAAAATAGAAATTATTACTAATACCACTAATATTTTTCATCTTAGAAAATCTCCTTTTATGTATTTTTATATATGTGTATAAAAGCCAAGATGTTTAAAAATACTTTAAGCTATTTAAAATGTTAATTTTAACATATATGATATATAAGGTATAGCTATCTTTAACATACATATCTTCATACATATACATACATCTTTAAGATGTATCTGTGTGTATATGTATATAAATCTCATAAAACGTGTTAAAACAGTTTGACTTTTATTTACATTTGGTTAGGCTAGCCAGACTTAATCTTTCCTAATTAGACATTTTATTAGATTTTTATAAACATGACATTGTTTTCCAAAAAGAAATTAATTTGAACTATATATATATTATACAATTATATACAGTATCTTTGTTTAAATGACCAAGTTATGTCTTTTACCTAAAGGTATTAAACCTAAGAAAAACAAATTTCCTTGCAGTGGGGTTTTTGTTAAGTTGATAGTACTTGTTTTTTTAGAATGCTTACCAGGATTGAAATTGAATATTTGTTCTCTGGTTTTGCCTTGGGTTGTTTGATGTTGATTGGGGAATAGCTTGCCTGGGGCCTTCCTAAACCCACATTGAAACCATTTCCTCATCTGGGGATTTCATGTCAGAAAAGTTCTGTGAACTTGTATCATATTTGCTCCCTGGCACAATGTTACCATGTTATCTGGGGAGCTCCTATAAATATATATTTATGAGCATAGGATGGTAAATTGATTGTGGAGAATTCCCTTTATACATACAGAGGAAATTTTTTTTAACAAAACTCCTAAGTCTAACACTGCCAAGAATATCAAACCCCAAATCCCTAGCCTGTGTAAATGTGTAATTATCTGTGAAACTAGATTTTTTTTTTTTTCAGTCAAAACACAGAGTTTGGTCCCCATCACCTGTAGGTAATTAGCTGGGATTACAGGGTGCATCTGGCCATCCTTTTAGAAATCAGTCTCTGTTATGCAGAACAAATAAGGTTTCTGAGCCTGGAGACAACCCCCTGCTAACCTTGGTGAAATAGCAGTAGCACTCACAGCAGCTCTTCTTTGATTAAAAATTAATGGTGATGTGGGCGCTGCGAAGTAATTATGAGCTGTGAAATCTATGTCTGATACATTTAAGAAAAAATGAAAACTATGACTGCTCAAAACAGACTATTTTCAGTACCTTTTCCTCCATACAAAAAAAAAAAAGTTTTAATTGATTTCAATAGTTTTTTTCCCTTAAATAACAATGTTAACTACATGTTTTGTTCCTCTATGATTTTTTTAAAATCTCAAATAGTATTTTCTTCCAAATAATTCTAATAAAATTGGCAATGCATTCTTAATTTTGTTAGCAATTTGAGTACAAGAATGTTTATATTTTATGGAAGGCTTAGAACAATGAGAATGAAATCAGAAGAGATTTGTTATTTACTATTCTCTGTTACTTGTTTAATATTTGTTTTAGTTAATTATTAGAATTACATGAAATATGTTTTGCATGAAATATTTCCATATGAAGGAACAGTTGCTTGGGAAGATATAAAATAATTCTTTTGCCTTGGGAATTTTTTTCTCCCATTTTTCATGATTTGGTATTTGGTGCTTTTCCAAGGTGTTCTAGTTGCTTAATGAGGCCTGGGAAAGATGAGATGACAGGCTTATTGGAAGTGCTAATTTTTACAAATGGCTTCCTTCAGGATTTGCCCTCAAGATTTCACTACCCTGTGTTTTCAAAGCAAAATCTTGATGTAAGGTACTAAGGTACTGAAATATTTGTGGGGTACATATTTTCCTCCATCCCCCCCTGCCTGCCTGCCTTCCTCCCTTCTCTCCCCCCTTCCTCCCTACCTTCCTTCCTTGGAAAGGGAATATTGCCTGCCATTGCAGTAAACAAAGAATGTTGTCTGCCATCAAGCCGTCAGCCACTCCAGTGGCCAAATGTGCGCCCTGAGGGGAATTCAGGATGGAGAAAATCAGGAAGCATTCTGTGCTCTGGATACTGGCCCTAGATAGTTAAGATGCATATCTAAGGAATCATTTCAATGGGCCCAGACTCTTCCATCTTCCCATACATAGAAAAGCACTAAAGACTTTAACTTGAGATGTCTCTTCTTTATGATTAGCAGTAATCTTTTGATGTTTGGCTACAGGTTTTTTGTTTTCTGGGTTTTTTTTTAACAAAAAGTCCTATATATCCTGGCTCCTTCCTTACCTCTTCTGAGCAGTTCCTCAGAGCTATCTGAGAGCTGTCTCTAGGCTATAGTCCTCAGTAAGGTCCCCAAATGAAACTTAACTTCCAACTTTTAGGTTATGCCTTTTTCTTCAGTTGACCTTCACTCCCTCCCTCCCTTCCTTCCTTCCCTCCTTCTCTTCTTTTTCATTCTCCTTTATTTATGTATTCAATCATTTATTCATCCTTCATTATTGATTACCTTCTAGATGCTCATTACATTTAGTTCTCTGAGGTGATCAGATAAAACAAAGCCTTAATTGAACCCTTATTTTTTTTTTTAAGTTTATATCTTTTTTTTTTTTTTTTTTTTTAAATTTTGGGCGTGATGTGCAGCTTGTGGGATCTTAGTTCCCTGACCAGGGATTGAACCCAGGCCCACAGCAGTGAAAGCGCCAAGTCCCAACCACTGGACTGCCAGGGAATTCCCTGAGCCCTTATTTAATCCTCTGAACAACCCTATGATTTAGGGTTATTATTATTCTTATCTGCATTTAAGAAATTGAAGCTTGGAGATGTTAAGTCCTTGCTTGCCTAGGGTCATTGAGCTAATAAAAAATGAAAGGTCAGAGTCTTTTCTTCTCTCTTTGCCCGCCTCGGAGCAAACCCTCTCTCAGCGTATCAGAGATAACTCTGAACCCAGATCTGTCATTTTCCAGAATGAAAGCTCATTATGCTACACCATTCTGCATTCATACACAAAGGTGGAAAAATGTGTGAAAGAGGAAGTGTTGGCTACTTTAAGCAGAATCAACTAAACTTTAGAGGAATCCATGATGATAAAAACTTTGGGAAATCTTTGTAAGAATATGTACCACTTATTGAGTGCTGTTAGGTCCAGGAAATTTTCATATTTATCTCCAACTCTTACAGCAGTTCTACAAAGGTTGCCCCCTTTACAGATGGAAAACTGTGGCCTAGTTTAGAAAGATTATCTTTTTTTAAAAAATTTATTTATTTATTTATATTTATTTTTGGCTGTGTTGGGTCTTCGTTTCTGTGCGAGGGCTTTCTCTAGCTGCGGCAAGCGGGGGCCACTCTTCATCGTGGCGCGTGGGCCTCTCACTGTCGCGGCCTCTCCTGTTGCAGAGCACAGGCTCCAAATGCGCAGGCTCAGTAGTTGTGGCTCACGGGCCCAGTTGCTCCGCGGCATGTGGGATCTTCCCAGACCAGGGCTCGAACCCGTGTCCTCTGCGTTGGCAGGCAGATTCTCAACCACTGCGCCACCAGGGAAGGCCCCTAGAAAGATTATCTTGCTGAAAATCACAGTCTAGTAAGAAGTTGGGGATTTGAATTCAGGTCTATTTGATTTATGTTCTTTCCACTATACTACATTATGTCTGGAGGATGAAGCCAGAGGGACCAACTAAGCACTCTCATACATATTCTCTTATGTGGTTTTTTAAAGATTTTTTTTCTCTTTTTTAAAAAAAAAATTTATTGGAGTATAGTTGATATACAATGTTGTGTTAGTTTCAGGTGTACAGCAAAGTGAATCTGTTATACATACACATATATACACTCTTTCTTAGACTCTTTTCCCATATAGGCCATTACAGAGTATTGAGTAGAGTTCCCTGTGCTATACAGTAAGTCCTATCTATTTTATATATAGTAGTGTGAGTATGTCAATCCTAATCTTCCAATTTATCCCTCCCCCACTTACCCCTGGGTAACCATAAGTTTGTTGTCTATTAATACATCTGTAACTCTATTTCTGTTTTGTAGATAAGTTCAATTGTACCCTTTTTTCAGATTCCACATGTAAGTGATATATGATATTTGTCTTTCTCTGTCTGACTTATTTCACTCAGTATGAGAATCTCTAGGTCCATCCATGTTGCGGCAGATGGCATTATTTTGTTCCTGTTTTATGGCTGAGTTGTATTCTCTCTCTCTCTTTTTTTTTTCTTTCAGTTTATTTGAATTTTCCACAGTGCAAAACATGCCATTGATTGTCAGCCAATGAATGGAATTTATTTATTTATTTATTTTTAAGTTTTATAACTTTAAGTATTTGTTGATTTTAAGTATAGCTGGAGTATAGTTTTTTTTTAATAGATCTTTTTTGGAGTGTAATTGCTTCTCTTATTAAGTGCTTATTGTGGCAGTGCTTCAGTGACAAACAAACTCTTCCCTCATAAAAACCTACTCTCTAGTTCTTCTAATACTGAAGCCAACGTTGTTTTTAGCCTACCGCCTATGAGAACATTTCTTACATGCTTATCTATTTTGGCTAAAAATGGTGCATAAAATAGAGCCATATTTCTGAAAATGTTAATTAGGAGATTGGTTTCCTGTTTTCATTAAGGACAAATGTCTTTTGTGAAGAGAGGAAAGAATAGAAGTTCAGTGTTTATGTAACACTGGGCCACACTAACCATCACATTAACTGCGAGATAAAAGTCAGCTTTGGTGTGGAGTTTTCGGCTTTAAGTGTTTAGAGCCCTCTAGTTAAAAAGTTTCTGTGAAGTTGTTATGATTACATTTTATTCACGAAAGGAGAAGAGTAGAGGAAGGGACCTAAAGAAATAATAATAAAAAGCCAACATTTGCTGAGTACTCACTGCATGCTAGGTACTGTGCCTCGTGTGTACACATAGAATTTAACGTAATCCTCACAGCAACTCTAGAATGAGATAACCTTAGAGTCCCCATTTCACAGAGAAGACTGAAGCACAGGGAAGTCAAGTAATACGGCCAAGGTCACACGGAAGAATGGGAATTTGAATCTAAGCAGTTGATGATCCAGGTTAATTAAATTCACTTAACAATTGCTCATCTCTCCCTTTATTTTGCACATGTAAACACAGTATCACATTCATTTCATTTAATTCAACTGGTAGTTTTGCTGTGAGCCCTCTAAAGTGTCATAATTTTTCATTGTCATCACCAAACATTTATTTAGCACCACCTCATGCTAGGTGGCCAACATACACAGTGTTTGGCAAAAGCTAAGGTAATGTTTTTCTTCCAGGTTTTTTATTTGTGTCCTCTCAGTGTTGTATCTCTTCATATTCTTTCCGCAGAAAATGACAAGCTCTCTGCAGAATACCAATGATTTATTCCTTTCTATTCTTGTGTAAGACATAATTCAGATTATGGAAAGGGCCGTTTTCAGAAGCCTAAGTTTAGGTCAGGTAGCACAAACATGTGGGATTCATTCAGGTTCTAGTTTTTATAGCTTTCTAAAATCGGTGAGAACTGGAGTGTGTCTTGGCTTTAAAATTTTTTGTTTATTTTTTCTTACAAGATGATCTTGAGGTGCGGTAAGAATCAAGGTCATAGGAAGCAAAGATCCATGCAAATGCAGGGCAAGTCTTTGGCTATTTGGTTATGGGAGATCAGATAGTGGTTAAGTAAGGACCACTGCACCTTCCCAGTCCCACCTCTGGCAGCAGGGAGCCGGGTCCATCCTGAGCTGCCTCTTTTTAGGCCATTCCTCATCCTTTGATGTGTTGTATCTGCATGTCATTCCCCAGCTCTGATCTCCAGCGTTTCATTGTCAGCCATGGATATGCACCCTGCTGCTTCTCACTTCCATCCCAAGCCCAGCCCCAGGCAGACTGTTTAAAAAAAAGAAAACAAACAAAAAAAAACCTGTCTTACTTCTCTGCAGATGGAATGTTTTACATAAGAGATAATCCAGCTGATTCTTTTCTCCCAGTTTGAGTAAGAATGAACTGGCCTCTGGGTCAGGAATGAGCTATGCTGTCAGAAGAAAAGGCAGTTAATGATGGAAGTTTGTGAACTCTTGGTTTTGGGTTCTTAAGTACTGATTTAGACACAGATTCAAGAATTCAAGTCTCTATATTGCTACTCAATAGCCCCCTCTTTGAGTCTCAGTTTCCTCTTCCATGAACTCAAAAGTTGGTGCAAGACGTCAAAGAGATGACGCTTGCACAGTGTTTAGCATATGGCCTGATACATGCTGAGTGCTCAGTTAACGTTATTTATTACTGTTGTTGTTTTGGGTTTTTTTGTGTTTTTTAAATAAATTTATTTATTTTATTTATTTATTATTTTTCCCTGTGTTGGGGATTCGTTGCTGCACGCGAGCTTTGACAGATGTGGCGAGTGGGGGCTACTCTTCGTTGCGGTGCACGGCTTCCATTGCGGTGGCTTCTCTTGTTGCGGAGCACAGGCTCTAGGCGCACAGGCTTTAGTAATTGTGGCACACGGGCTTAGTTGCTCCGCGGCATGTGGGATCTTCCCGGACCAGGGCTCCAATCCATGTCCTCTGCATTGGCAGGCGGATTCTTAACCACTGCGCCACCAGGGAAGCCCTGTTGTTTTGTTTTTTATTTCGTGGAGAAGGAAAAAGCATCCAACTTCTGTTTTTAAATCTTCCCCAGAAGTATGGTCACCAGTGTCCTACAAAACAGCTAATAATGTTAACCCTTTCACACCAACCTCGTTCCCAGTGGAGCTAGGTGACTGTGCTTTGCCATATAAGCATGTAAGAGTGTAAGAGGCCCTTCAATTAATGAATGACTTTTTCAGGGAAGCCTCCACTGACATCTTATTGTAAATTTCAACTCCCTCCTCTTCCCCCATCTTCCATATCCTTCCCTACTTTTGACTCCTGATCTATCCATTTCAGAGGGATGTGTCTTTTAAAAATTATACTGTGATGGTGAATTTTAAAATTGCTCCTAGTAATTTTGTCAGGCAGTTTTCACTTTAGATGCTTTGTGGTTATATTGTTAGAAGCATGGAAATTAATATTTATATTACTTTCTTGGCATAATGTACTTCTTATTATTATGTAAAGTCTCTCTTTAACCCTAATAGTACTTTCTGACTTAAATTTTCTTTTGCCTGAAATTAATATTAAAGCATCAATTTTCCTTTCTGTACAATGGAATATTACTCAGCAATAAAAAGGAACAGACTAGTGATACACCTGACAGGGACGAGTCTCAAAAACATTAAGCTGAGTGAAAGAAGCCAGACAGAAAGATTAAATGCAGTAGAATTTCATTTAAAAACTCTAGGAAAAAAATCCAATTTATAGTGACAGAAGCAGGCCAGTGTTTACTTGGGGACAAGGTTGGTTAGAGGAATTGATTGGGAAGGGGCATAAGGAAACCTTTCAAGGTGAGGGAAATGTTCTGTACCTTGATTTGTAGTAGTAGTTACATGGTTGTATTTATTTGTCAAAACTGACAAACTATACTCTTAAAATGGATGCCCATTATTGTACATGAAATATGTTTTGATAAAGGTGAATAATAAAAATAGATCTGATTTGATGGTTTCTGTTCCTTACAACATGAGCTTCTTTTGCCCTCATTATGAATGATAGTTTAGTGCCACACAGATTTTGGAGTTGATAGTCATTTTCCCTCATACTTCAAACATGTTATTCTATTATCTATGTATCATTGCTGAGAACTCAGTCAGTCCAATTGCTAACGTCTTGTTTTCCTTCTTCCAGCAGCATTGAAGATTTACTTTTTGTTTCTGAAGTTGTACATTTTCACTAAGATGTATATAGTTGTTGATTTGTTTTTATTTATTGTATTTGAAATTTGGTGTGATCCATAATGACTTACTTATATAATGACTTACTTCTTTCTTCAATTCTGGAAAGTTCTCAGCCATTCTTTCTTTGGATGTTGGTTCTTCTTCATCTTTTCCATTATTTCCTTCTGGAATTCTTTTTTTCTTTTTTTTTAGTAGATCTTTATTGGAATATAATTGCTTCACAACACTGTGTTAATTTCTGTTGCACAACAAAGCGAATCAGCCATATGCATACACATGTCCCCACATCCCCTCTTTCTTGAGCCCCCTTCCCAACCTCCCTATCCCACCCCTCTAGGTCATCGCAAAGCACCGAGCCGATCTCCCTGTGCTATGCTGCTGCTTCCGACCAGCCAACTATTTTATATTCGGTAGTGTAT
This sequence comes from Balaenoptera physalus, assembly GCF_965194825.1. NCBI lineage: Eukaryota > Metazoa > Chordata > Mammalia > Artiodactyla > Balaenopteridae > Balaenoptera > Balaenoptera physalus. Next base: position 130,260,065 of record NC_138882.1, on the reverse strand, counting down.
GTATGTCGATGCTACTCTCACTTCACCCCAGCTTCGCCCTGCCACCCCATGTCCTCAAGTCCATTCTCTATGTCTATGTCTTTATTCCTGCCCTGCAACTAGGTTCATCAGTAAGATTTTTTTTTTAGATTCCATATATATGTGTTAGCATACGATATTTGTTTTTCTCTTTCTGACTTACTTCACTCTGTATGACAGACTCTAGGTCCATCCACTTCACTACAAATAACTCAAATTCGTTTCTTTTTATGGCTGAGTAATATTCCATTGTATATATGTGCCACATCTTCTTTATCCATTCATCTGTCTATGGACACTTAGGTTGCTTCCATGTCCTGGCTATTGTAAATAGTGCTGCAATGAACATTGTGGTACATGTCTCTTTTTGAATTATGGTTTTCTCAGGGTATATTCTCAGTAGAGGGATTGCTGGGTCACATGGTAGTTCTATTTTTAATTTTTTAAGGAACCTCCATACTGTTTTCCATAGTGGTTTTATCAATTTACTTTCCTACCAACAGTGCAAGAGGGTTCCCTTTTCTCCACACCCTCTCCAGCATTTGTTATTTCCAGATTTATTGATAATGGCCATTCTGACCAGCGTGATGTAATACCTCATTGTAGTTTTGATTTGCATTTCTCTAATAATTAGTGATGTTGAGCATCTTTTCATGTGCCTCTTGGCCATCTGTATGTCTTCTTTGGAGAAATATCTATTTAGGTCTTCCGCCCATTTTTTAATTTGTTTTTTTGTTTATTTATTTATTTATTTATTTATTTATTTATTTATTTATGTCTGTGTTGGGTCTATGTTGCTGCATGTGGGCTTTCTCTAGTTGTGGTGAGCAGGCTACTCTTCATTACGGTACATGGGCTTCTCATTGCGGTGGCTTCTCATGTTGTGGAGCATGGGCTCCAGGCACATGGGCCTCAGTAGTTGTGGCATGTGGGCTCAGTAGTTGTGACTTGTGGCCTCTAGAGCGCAGGCTCAGTAGTTGTGGGGCAGGGGCTTAGTTGCTCCGCGGCATATGGGATCTTCCCAGACCACGGCTCGTGTCCCCTGCATTGGCAGGCAGATTCTTAATCACTGCACCACCAGGGAAGTCCTTTCCACCCATCTTTTAACTGGATTGTTTGTTTTTTTGATATTGAGCTCCATGAGCTGTTTGTATATTTTGGAGGTTAATCCTTTGTCTGTTGTTTCTTTTGCAAATATTTTCTCCTATTCTGAGGGTTGTCTTTTTGTCTTGTTTATGGTTTCCTTTGCTGTGCAAAAGCTTTCAAGTTTAACTCCCATTTGTTTATTTTTGTTTTTATTTCTGTCACTCTAGGAGGTGGGTCAAAAAAGATCTTGCTGTGGTTTATGTCACAGAGTGTTTTTCCTATGTTTTCCTCTAAGAGTTTTATAGTGTCTGGTCTTACATTTAGGTCTTTAATCCATTTGGAGTTTATTTTTGTGTATGGTGTTAGGTAGTGTTCTAATTTCATTCTTTCACATGTAGCTGTCCAGTTTTCCCAGCACCACTTATTGAAGAGGCTGTCTTTTCTCCATTGTATGTTCTTGCCTCCTTTTTCATAAATTAGGTGCCCATATGTGTGTGGGTTTATCTCTGGGCATTCTATCCTGTTCCATTGATCTACATTTCTGTTTTTGTGCCAGTACCATAGTGTCTTGATTACTGTAGCTTTGTAGTATAGTTTGAAGTCAGGGAGCCTGATTCCTCCAGCTCTGTTTTTGTTTCTTAAGATTGCTTTGGCTCTTCGGGGTCTTTCGTGTTTCTATACAAATTGTAAAAATTTTTGTTCTAATTCTGTGGAGAATACCATTGGTAGTTTGATAGGGATTGCACTGAATCTGTAGATTGCTTTGGGTAGTATAGTCAATTTCACAATATTGATTCTTCCAATCCAAGAACATGATATATTTCTCCATCTGTTTGTATCATCTTTAATTTCTTTCATCAGTGTCTTATAGTTTTCTGCATACAGGTCTTTTGTCTCCTTAGGTAGGTTTATTCCTAGGTATTTTATTCTTTCTGTTGCAATGGTAAATGGGAGTGTTTTCTTAATTTCTCTTTCTGATTTTTTGTTGTTGGTGTATAGGAATGCCAGAGATTTCTGTGCATTAATTTTGTATCCTGCAACCTTACAAAATTCATTTTTTAGTTCTAGTAGTTTTCTGGTAGCATCTTTAGGATTTTCTATGTATAGTATCATGACATCTGCAAACAGTGACAGTTTTACTTCTTCTTTTCCAATTTGTATTCGTTTTATTTCTTTTTCTTCTCTGATTACTGTGGCTAGGACTTCCAAAACTATAGTGAATAATAGTGGCAAGAGTGGACATCCTTGTCTTCTTCCTGATCTTCGTGGAAATGCTTTCAGTTTTTCACCATTGAGTATGATGCTTGCTGTGGGTTTGTCATATATGGCCTTTATTATATTGAGGTAGGTTCCCTCTATACCCATTTTCTGGAGAGTTTTTATCATAAATACATGTTAAATTTTGTCAAAAGCTTTTTCTGCATCTATCGAGATGATCATATGGTTTTTATTCCTTAATTTGCTGATGTGGTGGATCACATTGATTGACTTGCATATATTGAAGAATCCTTGCATCCCTGGGATAAATCCCACTTGATCATGTGCTTTTAATGTGCTGTTGGATTCTGTTTGGTAGTATTTTGTTCAGGATTTTTGCGTCAATGTTCATCAGTGGTATTGGTCTATAATTTTCTTTTTTTGTGATATCTTTTTCTGGTTTTGGTATCAGGGTGATGGTGGCTTCGTAGAATGAATTTAGGAGTGTTTCTCCCTCTGCAATTTTCTGGAAGAGTTTGAGGAGGATCGGTGTTAGCTCTTTTCTAAATGGTTGATAGAATTCGCCTGTGAAGCTTTCTGGTCCTGGACTTTCATTTGTTGGAAATTTTTAATAACGGTTTCAATTTCATTACTTGTGATAGGTCTGTTTATATTTTCCAATTCTTCGTGGTTCAGTCTTGGAAAATTGTACCTTTCCAAGAATTTGTCCATTTCTTCGTGGTTGTCCATTTTATTGGCGTATAGCTGTTTGTAGTAGTCTCTTATAATCCTTTGTATTTCTGCAGTGTCAGTTGTGATTTCTCCTTTTTCATTTCTAATTTTATTGATTTGCATCCTCTCCCTGTTTTTCCTGATGAGTCTGGCTAAGGGTTTACCAATTTTGTTTATTTTCTCAAAGAACCAGCTTTTAGTTTTATTGATCTTTGCTCTTGTTTCCTTCGTTTTTATTTCATTTATTTCTGCTCTGATATTTATGATTTCTTTCCTTCTACTGACTTTGGGTTTTCTTTGTTCTTCTTTCTCTAGTTGTTTTAAGTGTAGGGTTAGATTGTTTATTTGAGATTTTTCTTGTTTCTTGAGGTGAGATTGAATCACTATAAAATTCCCTCTTAGAACTGCTTTTGCTGCATCCCATAGGTTTTGGGTTGTCGTGTTTTCATTGTCACTTGTTTCTCTGTATTTTTTTATTTCTTCTTTGATTTCTTCAGTGACCTCTTGGTTATTTAGTAGTGCACTGTTTAGCCTCCATGTATTTGTGTTTTTTATAGTTTTTTTTTTCCTGTACTTGATTTTCAATCTCATAATGCTGTGGTCAGAAAAGATGCTTGATATGATTTCAATTTTCTTAAGCTTTCCGAGGCTTGATTTGTGACCTAAGATGTGATATATCCTGGAGAATGTTCTGTGTGCACTTGAGAAGAAAGTGTATTCTGCCACTTTTGGGTGGAATGTTTTATAAATATCAATTAGATCTATCTGGTCTATTGTGTCATTTAAAGCTTGTGTTTCCTTGTTTATTTTCTGTTTGGATGATCTGTCTGTTGGTGTAAATGGGGTGTTAAAGTCCCCTACTATTATTGTGTTACTGTCGATTTCTCCTTTCATGGTTGTTAGCATTTGCCTTATGTATTGAGGTGCTCCTATGTTGGGTGCATAAACATTTATAATTGTTATATCTTCTTCTTGGATTGATCCTTTGATCATTATGTAGAGTCCTTCCTTATGTCTTGTAACTGTCTTTATTTTAAAGTCCATTTTATCTGATATGAGTATTGCTACTCCAGCTTTCTTTTGATTTCCATTTGCATGGAATGTATTTTTCCATTCCTTCACATTCAGTCTGTATGTGTCCCTAGATCTGAAGTGGGTCTCTTGTAGACAGCATATATATGGGTCTTGTTTTCATATCCATTCAGCCAGTCTGTGTCTTTTGGTTGGGGCATTTAATCCATTTACATTCAAGGTAATTATCAATATGTATGTTCCTATTGCCATTTTCTTAATTGTTTTGGGATTGTTTTTGTGGTTTTTTTTTCTTTCTTTGTGTTTCCCACTTAGAGAAGTTTTTTTAGCAATTGTACAGCTGGTTTGGTGGTGCTGAATTCTCTTAGCTTTTGCTTGTCTGAAAAACTTTTGACTTTTCCATTGAATCTGAATGAGATCCTTGCTGGGTAGAGTAATCTTGGTTGTAGGTTTTTCTCTTTCATCATTTTAAGTATATCCTACCACTCCTTTCTGGCCTGCAGAGTTTCTGTTGAAAAAAATCAGCTGATAAACTTATGGGGATTCCTTTGTATGTAATTTTTTGTTTTTCCCTTGCTGATTTTAATATTTTTTCTTTGAATTTAATTTTTGTTAGTTTGATTAATATGTGCCTTGGTGTGTTTCTCCTAGGGTTTATCCTGTATGGGACTCTCTGTGCTTCCTGGGCTTGGGTGACTATTTCCTTTCCCATGTTAGGGACGTTTTCCACTATAATCTCTTCAAATATTTTCTCAGACCCTTTCTTTTTCTCTTCTTCTTCTGGGGCCCCTATAATTCGAATGTTGATGCATTTAGTGTTGTCCCGGAGGTCTCTGAGATTGTCTTCAATTCTTTTCATTCTTTTTTCTTTATTCTGCTCTTCCGCAGTTATTTCCACTATTTTGTCTTCCAGCTCACTAATTCATTCTTCTGCCTCAGTTATTCTGTGTTTCCTTCTAGTGTATTTTTCATTTCAGTTATTGTGTTGTTCATCTCTGTTTTTTGTTCTTTAGTTCTTCTAGATCTTTGTTAAACATTTCTTGTATTTTCTCAATCTGTGCTTCCATTCTATTTCTGAGATTCTGGATCATCTTTGCTATCATTACTCTGAATTCTTTTTCAAGTAGGTTGCCTATTTCCTCTTCATTTATTTGGTATTGTAGGATTTTACCTTGCTCCTTCATCTGTGACATATTTTTTTGCTGTCTCATTTATTTTTTTTATGAGTGGGATTGTGTTCCTGTCTTACTGGTTGTTTGGCCTGAGGCTTCCAACACTGGAGTTTGTAGGCCATTGGGTAGAGCTGGATCTTGGTGCTGAGATGAGGAACTCCGTGAGACCTCACTCCAATGAATATTCCCTGGGGTCTGAGGTTCTCTGTTAGTCCAGTGGTTTGGACTTGGAGCTCCCACCACAGGAGCTTCGGCCTGACCCCAGGCTCATGAACCAAGATCCCACAAGCTGCGTGGGGCTGCAAAAAAAAAAAAGAAAAAAAAAGAACAATAACAAAGTAAAACATAAAATTAGACTAGGAAACTAACAGATATGTTAGAAAGAATGTAAAAATAAAAATATAGATGAATCAACAACCAGAAGGTATATCAGTACCACAATAGTAAAAGGAGGAGGGAAAAGAAAAAAAAAAGGGGCGGTGGAAGGCCTTGGCTGTGTAGGGCGGGGCCTAAGCAAGAACGAGGTTTGGGCAGTGGACAGAGCCAATGCTCAGGAACCACAGGGCTTGAAAAGGCCCTGGGGGCTGTGGCGGGTGGGGCTTAGGCTCAAGGAACAGAAGGGGCCCAGGCGTGCCCCCCACCCCTGGTCTCAGAGGGCAGGGAACCTCACCTGGGAGCCCAGAAGGCTTCCTAGGCTTGAGTAGATGGGGCAATTGCCCTCAGCTTCTCTCCCGCCTCACCCAGAGGGACCCTCCCACCTGCCTCTACTGATCTCCCCAGCCTCCCTCCTATGCCCTCAAGGACCCACACAGACTGGATGGGGCTTTAGTTGGGGGGGTACCGGGTTGGGAGCTCAGCAGGATCCCCAGCCCAAGTGGTCCAGGTGATCACCCTCCGATCCTCTCCCGCTCTTCCCGGAGAGTCCCTCCTGCCTGCCTCTCCTGACCTCCCTGGCCTCAGAGGCGCCAATCCTGTATGGCCTCCACTTCTCCCCCCTCAGTCCCCCTACGTCCTACTGATTCACTTTGGGGTTCCTCCTGTCTCCTTGGGCATCAGAGTCTCCCACCAGTGGCCAGCAGGTGCCCTAGTTGTGGGGAGATGCAAACTCTGCGTCTTCCCACACCACCATCTTGACTCTCCCTTCTCCTTCTGGAATTCTTATTAGATATATGTTAGGCTTCTTATTTTAACTTTCTAGTTTCTTAATACCCTTTTCACATTTCATATTTTGAATACTTATATCCCTTTGTGCTACATTGTCTTGGAATAATTTCCTTACGTCTATCTTCCATTTCATTAATTCTCTTTTCACCTTTTAAGGATTTTTATTTCAATGAAGTATTTTTATTTCACTGTTAAAATGTCAATTTAATACTTTCCAAACATGCCTGTTTGTTTTTTATATGGTCCAGTTCTTGCTCTGTGTTTTCTGTTTCTACCTTTATCTCCTTGCACAATTTAAATGTGTTTATTTCTAAGTCTCTTTCATTTTCTTTTATTATCCCAGGTCACAGTGTACAATTTCCACTCTCTGCTGTGTCTACATCCTGTTTCCCTATGTGGTTTGTAATTTTTGATCACAACTTCATTTTCAGAAGGGTTTGTTTTCCATGTGAATCCCATAAGGCCTGGGTTATGGAAGTGGTTTTGAGTTTGCCTCTGTGAGGTCCCTAGAAGTTTCATTGGTCCTGGCTTAATTTTTGTATTTAACTTCTATGCTAGATTGTGTTTCCAGAGAACACCACAACAATATCTCCCCTCCTACAAGCTCTTTTATAAAGTGCTCTTGCCACTCTCTCATCAAGAGGTGGAGTTTATTTCCCCTTCACCTGATTCTGGGCTGCCCTGTTGCTGGCTTTAACTAATAGAATGTGGTGGAAATGACATTTTGTAATTTCCAAGACTGGACCTTAAGAGATACCCAAGTTGCACCTTCACCGTTTAAAATGCTCCCTCTTGGAGGCCAGTCATCATGTTAGAAGCCTAACTACCTTGAGACCCCCTTGCTGTGAAGAAGTCCATGCTATCCACATATAGAGGGAGAGGCTGAGTGGCCACCAAAGCAATCAAACATATGAATGGAGATTTCTTGGACCCCCTAGCTGAGTCGCCAAGGGAATGCAGGCAAGTGAATGACCCCAGCCTCAAGTAGAACAGAAGAACCATTCAGCCAAGCTCAGCCTGAATCCCTGACTAACAGCTCACAAGCAAATAATTTTAATACATCATATAGCTTTAGGTTTCTGATTCTTAGTTGACTCTTTTCTGCTCATGGTGGAGGTAAATAGCAAGCTGTCTTATCACTGCCTTAGTTTAGTTGATACAGCCTTTCAATTCCATCATTCAGTGGGGTCTTTCTATGTTCCCCGCAATAACTGGAAACGCATCCTCATTCATTAGGACCCAACTCAATTCTCAGTCTCTCTGGCCCAACTTTCTCTGATCATCATAAGGAAGAATGAATAATTATTTCCTCTCTCATGCTACTCTTCTACCCACAACATGTAAGAGTTTCTGTTTTTTTCATAGAATGAGATTTTATCTTTCAGTTCAAGATATTTTACCTGAGGAAAATCCCACCTTTCCTATCTCACTGGTCCTTTTCACATATCTGTGTCTCAGTCAAACCGAACTACCTACTCTTCCTATACATACCCCATTCTGCATCCTGTATGCAGAATTGCTCATGTTGTTTTCTCTGCATGAAATACCCAACCTTCTGGTGCCCATATGTAGATCTAACCAATCTTTCAGCCCCTGCTAAAGTGCCTCCTTTCCCATAAAGCCTTTTTTCGTAGCTCAAACTATAATCTCTCCCTCTCTTGAAGTCCAATATTGTAATTGGTCTATGATTGTCTTGTGATTTCTACCTTCTCAAAACTTTAGAACATAGTGGTTTAGAACAGAAGTTGGCGAAGTAAGCCCACCATACATCCAGTCGACTGCCTGTTTTTGCATATAAACTTTTATTGGAACACAGTCACAGTCATTCACTAATATATCGTCTATGGTTACTTTTGCACTGTAATGGTAGAGTTGATTAGTTGCAACAGAGACTGTTAAGCCCAGAAAGTCTAAAACATTTATTATCTGGCCCTTTACAGAAAAATTTTGCCCATCTCTTGTTTAGAGCACGAGAATTGGACTTTGTATCACCCTTTAACATTTATCAGCTGTTTGATCCACAGGCTTGCTGTGAAGGTCAAATGATAGAATGGGAATGAACTATTTTGGAACCTTTAAAGCATGATTATAGAGTATTTTTATTGCTGTTACTTTTGCCTTAACTTAGACTATCTTATGGTTTACCTCTAACTGAGTAAACAGTTCTCATATAGAAATGGAAAGAAATTAGAAAGATCATGGTGTTATGTTAGCTAGTATTGCACTCTTTTTATAAAAGTGTATAGATATATATACACATGTGAAGTGCTCTAGACATGAGCTTCACTAAGCAATACCCAGATTAAGTTTAGAAAAATAGAGGAAAACCTTCCCTTTGTAAGCTCTAGTGTGGTACGTTATGACTGCAAAACAGACCAACACATCCTTGGTTGTTTGTGTGAAATATCCATTTCAAGATGATATTTAGAAAGTGAGGAAGTTGATGATGCCATTTCTAGTCATGAAATGATCTCTCAGCTTTTGCATTTTTGCAGAGCCAGATTTTGGAAAATAGAATGTCAAAGATGGTTTATCAGTATGGATAAAATAAGTGAAAGGCCACTGTTAAAAAAAAAAACCAACAACAATCAAAAAATGGATGGCTCAGTGATGGTGTTAAAGGGAGCCCCCTTTTTTAAAAACAAATCTCCCAGCCAGTGGTATTTTTAAAGAAGGAATGTATTTCCATCAGGAAAGTTTGCTTCCTTATCCCTTCTGAAACAATATTAAATTTTCTTCTAGGGAGGAGACCCCAGTAAACCACAAATTGTCTTCTCCACTGTTTGTACAGTGAAAACAGCAGGTGGGAGGGGGGTGTTTAAGGAGCCTGGCACTCTGCAGAGCATCAGGGCCTCTTTAATTAGAGAGAGGCTGTTAGGGAAGATGGACAATGTTCCCTTTGTTAGAGCAACACAGTGTCTTTCAAAATCATATTTGTTTTTAAACTCAGTGGATTTGCACACAACCATGATGAGAAACACAGTTTAGATGGTGCATAAGAATATGAATAGGAGATGTTTGCTTTAAAAAATATAACAAATAAAAGATACAGGCTTTGAAAACCTGGAGTTGCAATGAAAGAGTGCTGTAAAAAGTTCACTCAAACTTTGAAATTTTCTGGCAAACAAGTTATATCAGCTTGAGGGGAACTATAATACACATGGATACTTTGGATATGAAAATGGAATCAAAACTATTCTCTCCTGGAAGTCAGAGTAAATTTTATGACAATGGATTCTTAGTTGCCTCTTTTTCTTTCTTAGGCTTCTTCAATTTTAAGTACATTTGTACAATAGTAAAATGATAATAGATAGTGAAAACTTTAAAACTTCTAGGAATTTCATTGACTTGGGCAATGATATCAAGAGGGCCTGTTGTTTCCAAGTAGCTTAGTGATGAAAAGCACATCATCCAAGAAATTTTATTTTCTAGGACAAATGGTCTGATATGGCTACTCAATAGTGTATTTATATCTTAATGAAGCATTTCCTTTAAGAGAAGTGTCCTGGAGATAAGAACCAGTTATTGAGATTTGGCCTAGGTCTCTGTGCATATTAAATGCCTTTGTTGTGTTTATTTTTCCCAAGGCAGTTTTATTATATGCAATGCTGGATTACCCAATAGGCAAAATGTACATATTCGAAAAGCATCAACAAAATAGAGACACCAAAAAGGAAACAATTTGGGGTGGACAAAAAGTTGAGTGTGTGTGTGTGTGTGTGTATGTGTGTGTGTGTATGTATGAATATATATTTATTCTTCTTATGTATATTGTGTGTGTGTATGTGTATATGTAAAGCATCAAAGTAATTTCCATGAAAAAAACAAACAAGAGCTTTGTTGGACTTCCTTCCAGCTAATTTGTGTTTTAGTAGGGTTTCTATGCTAAATTATATACTGAGGGAGGGGACACCATAATATTTTCAGTCAGGACTTGATTATGTATCTTGCATCATACTGAGCCTTTCAGAGGAAATCAAAGAAAGAAAAGGCACAGCCCTTTTCTACAAGGAGCCTGTGACTTACACAAGCATGAGACATAACCAGGAAACAACTAGGGTTCTAGCCAGTATATAATGTAATTATAATAGTGTTTGATGTTTTATTTGGTTTGATTATGTTGTTAACTCTCATGTTGATAGAGTCCTTTATTAAATTGTTAAATACCATTTGTTCAAAATATGGGTAATTTGCAGTTACTGATTAAATACCATGAGAGATAATCCACCACACCACAGGCAGATGATCAGAGAGCATCTCTCCATAGTTGGTTTGTCCAGCTGTAGCCCAGCAGACTAATGAGTATGGGAATAAGCTTCATGGGAACCCAACTAACTGGAACCTTCAGATAATTGGATTTTTCCCCTTGCACTTTTGTTTGATGAAAAAGAAGCAATGCTAAGACGGTAACCAATAACAGGAATTTTTTCACTGAGTTCCTGAGCATGGTTTGGGATCGCCAGATATAAAGCCCAATTTCCTAGCCCACCTCTATCTTAGTTCTGTTTAGTGAAAACTATTATTGCTAAGAGTGACCCTGAAAAAAATCAGCCTTTAAAGAAATATTAAGTCTGTTTGTAATATTCCTCTTATAAAGTGGACAAGCACATTCAGAAACATTTTTTGACCATAAGAATTGAGGCAAAAGAGTTCTCTATGTAAGTCTTAGATCATTTTTACTGAAATCGCAGTTTTACTTACTTGGCTCTATTCTACCATGGAGGTAATTAAGTTTTATATGTCTGGAAATGTGCTCTGTGGCCTGACATCCTTCTCAGGGTCTATAAGGATGGCAAAATCTCTAAAAAGGCCTATCAAAGAGATCCATCAACAAACTCACAATAAAACAAAGCTCACAATACAGTGAAGAATATCCCAATTACCATATGAGTCAGAGTTACAGTAAAGTCCATAGGAGTTTAGGAGAGGAATTGAATGCTGCAGGTACTATAAGGCCAGGAACTGTGTTTGCCTTGTTCAGGGCTCCATGTCTAACGCAAATGAATTTGTTGAATAAATATTTCCTATTAGGATGGTCATCATCTAGATGGTAGCTTTTGAATGGGGTATTTAAAGATGAGTTGAATTTTGACTGCTGAAGAGGAGAAGGGAAGACCGTCCAGCTGGAGGAATGAGTTGTGAAAAAAATGCAGAGGTAGAAAGAGAAGTGGGGAATGAGGGGTGAGATTAAAAACTGCATAGAGCTGGATAAAGTCATTTACTAGATTATCCTTATGTATTATCTCATGCTTAGACTTGGTGGTGGCTTTGGAGAGATATCATTTTGTGTTTGTGTTTTTATTCTTCTATATATCATTCTTACCTGTCCTTCCCCTCCCCCAACACACAAATTTTGAATTAGGAGAAGGAGCATTGCTTATTGCCAGGGTCAGCTTGGGTTTTAGCTTTGAAACATCCTGAACAAAAATGATAACTGGGTATGTCTACCCTGAGGTGCAGAGCTAAAAGAAAGCTCTGCAGGACTCCAGAAGTATTTCATTGGACAACATGTCTTCAGTTTCATTCATGATGAACTCTTGGCTAAATCTCATTATTTTGCTTTTCCTAAATCCATAAAGAAGCCACTTGAAGTGCCCCTGAAGGACACTAGTGTGCTGATTGTTAGCATGGCTGGGTTGGTGCACAAGGTCTCTGGCACTGTGCACCCTGCGGAAATGCCTTCTCAAATGCATCATTTTGCTGAGTCCCCCTGCTCAATGCCAGCACTGGTTTGTCTTCTGAGTAGGCGTGCTTCCTAGGAATTAGCCTTCAGCTGACCCCACAGTACACCACACATGACAAGTTTAGTGATGTCACTCCCATGCCCCGACTGCAGACAAGAGACGCCTGAGAAGAGGAGGAAGTTTACCACTGAAGGGAAATGGAAAGTGTTTATTCTATGTCTCATCAGAGGCTCCACTGCCAGACACACATTTCAGGGCCCAGTGTTCTGGACATGCAGATGCACACGGACACTGGAGTGCAGAGAATACAAGTGGAATGTGGGACTAAAAAGAGATGGGGAGGTCAGAGTTCTATGTAATGACGTTAATTTGTTGCAAGGGAAATGTCAGTTTTCACATGAAGGAGGATTTGGGAAAGATTAGAAGTAGTGGAGCTGAATGTCCCTAAGGAATGTTGTAAAATTTCCTTTTCAAATATGATGGGTTCTCTCCTTTCTGAGATGGATTACGTTAGCACAATCTTGCTTGAAAACAGAGGGTTAATTCAGATGCGCACTTAAGACCTTATTAACATTTGTGCAGTAGCCACTGCTTCATGTCATTCAAAAATAGATAGAGCAATTCTGCAAATAAAGGGCCTGACTATATTTATTTTCTCTAATTCCTTCCTGTGCTTAGCAATATTCGGGTTTGCTGAAAATGAGAAAGAAAAAAAAAAGAAGTGTAGTTTAAAGGGGAAAACCGTTATTTAGTTATATGAGCACCTTGAATGTTTAACAGAGCGTCAGTTACTCAACAGTAATGCAGTCACCATTCTCGACATAGCTAAAGCTTTAATGACATTGTATGTAATCTCTGTTCAAAAGAAAAACAGAAAGTGTGTGTGTGTGTGTGTGTGTGTGTGTAGCGGAAGAAACAGAAAGAAAATAAAATAAGATATTTTTGAAGTCAGTGGGTAAATATTTCATTTTAAAGCATACAGTGTCTTGATGGAATATGGTGTCTGGGGTTGGAGGAGAAATAAATATTTTGAACCTGTGTTTACTTTATTTTTTATTTATTTGTTTATTTATTTATTTGGTTGTACCAGGTCTTAGTTGTGACATGCAAGCTCTTAGTTGTGGCATGCATGTGGGATCTAGTTCCCTGACCAGGGATCGAACCCGGGCCCCCTGCCTTGGGAGCGTGGAGTCTTAACCACTGCGCCACCAGGGAAGTCTCATGAACCTGTGTATACTTTAGAATTAGTTAATATCATTATGATTTTTACAAACTCTGCTTCCTAAAAAGTTACTTGAGGCAGCTCACATTCATTCAACAAATACCACTGAATACCTCATATGCTTTTCCAGTTGCCTAAATTTGTTGAAGACAGGTACAGAGTACCAAATCAGACAAAATTCATAATGACATGTACAGTGAATGTGATTACTAGTAGGAGACAATTCTCAATTTGGTCTTTTAAGTTTGTGTATATCTTGCCTTTGTTCTGGATTATCTTTTCAAGGATGTTTGTAGAGTTACCAGTCTTGGAAGAGAGAGAATTCTCCTCAGGAGCAAAAGCCCAGCATGCTTATTGCCCATTATAAAAATTTGAGTTCCCCAGACTCAGGGTTCTTCTACTAAATGCAACCCACATTGGGTGCAGGTATGTGGTTTTCAAGTTATGTTGTGAGAATTGGAGTTTGGGGAATGGGTGCAGATGCCGATACTCTGCCTGGGGTAATTGCTGTGAGTGTTAAGTGCCCTATGCCTGTAAATTATAGTCCTATATCTCTAGTTCCAGGATCTTGGGCTTTAAGCCAAGAGCCACAAGCATGTACAGATAATTTCTTAGTTTGCATGTAGGGTAAAATCTCAGGCCCTTCACAAATCTTGTCAATTACTTTGAGTATTTGCATTTTATTCAGACAAGTACTTGAGCCAAACTAGTACTTTCTCAAGGTGAAATATCTCCCTTGGTTTTTAATTTTCTTGTTAAATTTAAACTGAAAAAACTCCCAGGGATGAAAGGGTAGAGGATGTTGTAAAAGAAGGAAGAGGTAAAATGGGGTGATGGGAATACCAAAAATAGTGAAAAAAAAACAGGTCAAAGAAAAGAGCAGGACATAGGTATGAAACATTTTTGTATGTTTAGACAAATGTAGCTTGTTTTTAAAATTTTGGGTTCATCCAATGGCTGTGCTAATAGACATACTTTTGTTGAAAATACAGAGAGGCTAGTTTATCAGGAGAGAGGTGGTTTAATAATTTTCACCTATTTTTAAATGGCAAATTTTTATTACAATTCAAAAATGGAGAAAACTGTAACTCATTTAAAATGTAAGCTGATAAGAGATAAAGGAAATGGCAGTTTCCCAGTGTTCTAATCATGCCATACTTATCCTAAATACTGCTGAATTCACCACTTGGAAAGGAAGACTAATCTTATTTGTACTACGCCATTATTTAGAATGTAACTTCTTACTATTTCTTAATTACAAGAGTGTCAGTAAAAACGCAAACTCAGTTATTTAAATACTTGATATCTTTGAAAATCCAGGTCTCTTCATCTATTCGACAAAACAAATTTATTTATAAGAGCCTATTCATTTCATTTTAATAAAAATAAAGATAAAACAAAGTGGAATGAACTGAAAAAAATAAAGCATAAGTCCCAAGTCATTTTTTAATGAGAATAAATATTGGATAAACATAATGCACTGTGACTGATTTAAAAATACTGTACGTAGTGATTTTTTAGAAAAAATATCATGATGGAAATAAGGCAGTTTTCATGTAGAAGAAAACCATCACTGACTTCTTAATCAACTGAAAACACCCACATGGGTAATTACAGGCCACTCTTGTCATTAAACATGGACTGCAAAATCCATCTAAATCAAGTAATCACTCTGTTGATTAAAAAATAAAAAAGACTAAGATGATCTGATATATGCCTTATAGAGAAATTTAAGATGATCTGAGAATATCATGTGTGGTGGTGGGATTACTAATACATGCAAAATTCTCTTCTCAAAATCTTTGAGTAGTATCCAAAATGGTAGGACAGTCTGATTTTCAATTTTATAGATTTGTCGCTGCTAACACTTTCTCACTTGGCATTCTTAGCTATCTCTTCAGAGTTGCTGTGTTTCCTTGCTTGGGGCATAGAGAGGTGAAGGATGCAAAGAAAAAAAAAATAAGCCAGGAAACTTGTGATCTATTTGGGAAGTAAGGCCAAAAATAAAAGTCAAAATAAAGATTCAGGTAATAGGACAAGTTAATGTTAGAAGAAATGCCACTAGACAGGATGTGGTTAACCACCAAAGATTTTTGCAAACAGTAATTGCTGGAATTGAAGTAGGGGAAACTACAATAGACTAGGGTGGTCCAAAAAGGCATCCAAGGCCAAATGAGATTTGATTCAGCCTTGAAGGATGGTGAAATCTGGCTGAATGAAGGGTGCAAAGATTGAGATGGTGTTGGCAAACGAGTTTTGGGCTAAATCTGGCCTGGAGACTGCTTTACGTACATGCAGAATCAAGAACGGATTGTACATTTTTAGATGGCTGAAAAAAAATCAAATAAGAATAATATTTCATAACACTGAAAATTATGTGAAATTTAAACTTCAGCGTCCATCAATAAAGTTTTATTGGCACACAGCCACTCTCCATTTGTTTATGTCTATGACTGTTTTTGTGCTACAGTGGCAGAGTTGAGTAGTTGTAACAGAGAACAAATGGCCTCAAAGTCTAAAATATTCACTATATAGATCATTACTAACAAAGTTTGCTGACTCCTGATGTAAGAGATAAAGGGCAATAATGGAAAGGAATGTTGGAAGGCCTATAATACACCCAGCTCTGGAGATGAAAAGGAACCCCTGCAGGTTTTGAATATAGGAGGAAGCCAAACTGCCTCTGCTTCCTAAACACATCACCTGTGCCTGCAAATGTTTGTTAAATCAAAACAAATGAACAACAATTTTGAGATTCCTAATCCCACTGTTACTTTATATTTGTTGCTCTTCAAAAGAATGAATGACATTTCAGCATAGGAAATGTACCTTGACTCTCTGAGGTTGTCCATCCTAACCTCACACAGGTGTGCTATGAGCAGCTCTCACTGATTTTGACATTGTTGGACATGAAACAATACCTTGTATTTTGGGGCTTTTCTAAGGGCGTATTTAGTTGACTCCTCCCTGGACCTTTCTTCTTTGGATTGCACGACATAATTTGCCTTCTACTTTTCCTGCATAGCTCGGATACAGATACAAAAAGTGAGGGTTTGTATTGACACAAAGAATCGGCAAAAAACCCTAGCTCTCTCTAGAGCCAGATAGTTAGAGAAAAAATGGTTCAGGCAAAGACACACTGCAGAAGGAGGCCAAGTGTTAAACCCCTCCTGTGGGTGTTCCCATCAGATCCACCATGGATACACTTCAGATACCAAATTTCCTCTCTAATATTTTAAGGCAGCATGTCACCAAGCCTCACTAAGGGGTGAAATCTAAGAAGAGTGTAGAGAAACACACATGGGAAGAACATCACAATAAAAAGAAAACAAACTCTGGGAAATGTGGTTAAGAAATATCAGACTCAATTAATAGTGGAGACTTCAATAGCCTTGGAGAAATCCAATACAAACCAAATTCAAATGACATGCCAGTGCTTCCAGCCATGTTTGCTTTCATTTGATTACGTTTTTAAAAAATCTTAGGGGGAATTCTTTAATGAAACCAAGTCTGGCTAAAACCTACATTCTTCTAGGTAATACAAATTAGGTAAAAACATTAATTTCAGATTTTTCTCTTTTATTTAAAAACAGGTATCTTTTAAAAATTTTTTTGGTTCATTTGCAAAGAATTTTTTTGAGAAATGATGAGAACTTTCAATAGAAAGAGTAGAGCTGAGATGAAGCTAAGGGAGAACATTAAGAGAAAATGAGAAAATATACAATAGTTTAAAAATGCAACTTAAAATCAAACTGCATAACTTGTTTTGGAGTTAATCCCAGATAAGTATCAGTATAGTCAGGGATAATGATGAATTCTGGATGAGAACTGTGTAAAGCTTTGAAAAAGCAGTAAGCTCAAGTCTTGGGAATGCCAAATGGATGACATTTTGGAATGATCTTCTACCCTATATGGAGGGAAATAAAGCTTAACTCACATGTCAATATATTCTCATAAATATCCACCTAGAAGGGCACAGCTACAGGATACTTGGACACTTCTACAGATACAGATACACACGTGGACGTGGACAGATAGACATTTGCTTTAGGATATGAAAAAGTTCCTAGGTAAAAATTGTAACAGCGCAATGGTTTCTAGAAGAAAACCATTTCGTATCCTGGCTCAGAATGTAGAAAAATGACTTTCCCCTAATGTTGTATAATGCATCTTCCAGTCCCAGTCTCCTATAGAAGCATAATTTATGTAGTGGATGACAAGGAGAGTTTTATGATATCTGGAATTCATTTAAAATTTTTAGATGGGAAAAACTGAGATCCAATTAAAACCTTAATAAATGTCTCTGTGTTGAATACAAATATATTAAATTAATATGTGTGCAAGATGAAACTGGAAAAGTTATGGGAGTCTGCATTTTAATTCTAGTTCTATCGGGAAACTATTTAACTCAGAGAATTACTTGGTGATGGGACTGTTTACAATGAAGCAAAACTGAATTTAAATAGGACATTTTAGCCCATGACTTGTCATAACTCATGAGGTCTCAGCCTTAAGGCATGTTAAGATCTCACTGGTGAAAGGCTGGCGAGGAAAAGGAAGACGGACCAACTAGCGTCAAGAAGAGCCCTCAGGAGGCTAAGGCAGCGATAGGGCCAGTCCCCAAGGATCTTACCTTGAAGGGAAGCAAGGGCTGGCAGGCTAATACATGGCAGGCCCCACCCCTGTCATACTCGAGATACAGCAGTGAGAGTCTTTGGTTGGAGATAATTCTCATGGACAGAAGGTGGTAACAGCTTGGTTTTATAGGAGACCTGGATGGGATGTGCAGTGTCTCTGTTAAAGTAGGACCCAAGATCTTAGGGTTTATAGATACAAGTGAGTGTACCTATCCTGTACACTCAAAAAGATAGACTATTTTCCACAGACTTACCTACTTGCTCTAGGTTTTGTATCCTAGGAGGTATCCTAGGGAGGATATATTCTTACCCTACGTTTTCTGACTGTCAAATCTAAGACAATAGGGGACTTCCCTGGTGGTCCAGTGGCTAAGACTCCATGCTCCCAAGGCAGGGGGCCTGGGTTCAATCCCAGGTCAGGGAACTAGATCCCACATGCTGCAACTAAGAGTTAGCATGCCGCAACTAAAGATCCCTCATGCCGCAACTAAGACCCAATGCAGACAAATAAATAAATAAATAAATAATAAATATGTTTTAAAAACTAAGACAATAGACTAAATTTGAATGGTGTCAAATGGTAGAGATTAGGCTCCTCACCTACTTGGCAGCCGAGTGTAGCAGTTATGATGGCAGATGCAGAAGTCCAACTATCTGGGTTCAAATCTCTGTTCCCCCCGCTTACTAGCTGAGAATGACAACATTCATATAGATGTTGTGAGGATCAAATGGGATACTGCATATAATTGCAGGGTGCCTCCATTTTGTTATTATTATTTTTGGAAACAGGCTTTTGGCTGTAAGTCACATAACTTGAGACTTGGAAAATTATACTACATCTCTGGGCTGGACTAAGCTATTCCTGTAGTTTGGTCAGTTTTAAAACAAACAAACAAAATCCTGGCCATACCCTCCTCCCAGCCCCCACCCACCTGCACATCTAGCTGCACCTTCATCCCTTAATAGGTTCAGAATGTGCTTTTATTACCATCTAACTGCTCTTCCCCATCCAACTGCTGTCCAGCTGAAAATGATTAATATTGTTCTGTAAAACTTCTGGTCCAGATTTATTCTAGAATTGATTGAGTTTGTTTGTAGGTTGTTATAAAATATGACTATTCCTGTCTATATTTAGTTATAATTTATGGATGCTAATAAAAGAATAACATTTTGGGAAGTGTGGACATGGGTGGGTGGGAGTTTAATTGAGAGATCCATACTCAAGACTGAGAGAGCTAGTGAAACCCTCCCTGTGGTATGCCCAAGTCACAAGATGCTAAATGTTTGCCTCCTCAGTGTTTATTTTTCTGAGACACCCGAGGAGAATGGCAATCATCCTATTCATACTGTCCTACAAGCTACCTTTAGTGAACATCCCCCCAGCCCCCCCACCGTTAAGAAAAAGAGCTACCATTTTGAGAATGTTCATGGTGCCCGAGATTGAGGTAAGTGGATTTACAAGCATTATCTTATTTAATTCTCACAAGGAATTATATATTATTAAATAAACTAAGGATTAAAGAGAGGTTAAGAAGATTGATCAAGGTCACCCAGCAAGGAAGTGCTCAGCGGGGTTGCTCGCTGGAGTCTGCCGTGTTGTCTCCCAGACCTGCAGACTTTCTGGATGGAGAAAGAGAGCTCTGCTCACCCTTGCCCTTCCCACCTGCCACCCTGTCAGGCTCAGTCCTTCTTTCCTTAGAGCTTTGCTTCCACTTTGGATAAGGACCTCACCACGTTATTTTATCATGTATCTCTCTTCTTTCCCACTTGGCTGAACCTCAAATGATGTTAGAGACCACGGAAATCATTCTCTCATCTCCGATAGGTCTTGTAGTACTTCCATAAAGGTTTCCTCCTCCAGTTAGTGGTAGCTCAAAAAATGATTTATTCTTCCAGTAGCAGCTCAATAAAGGTTTATTGAATTCATAAATGGATGAAATACTGGGTTTTCCTGACCCACTAGAGACTGAGCTAAAGTAGTGGTTTGAAATATGCAGTCATGATCAAGGAGTTCTTCCTGAAAATACAGTAGATCTCTGAAGCAGATGGAGGGGCTGGAGGAAGGAGTGGGAGAGCAGAGTGTGGTCCCTCAGCGAGACTGAAAAGAGGAGCTTCCCTTGGGAGCAGGCAGTTCCTCCACAGCTCAGCCTCCACCCTTTCCCGAGATTCCTCCTGCTCTCCCAGGATTCTGCGTGTTCTCATCAAGAAAACACCAGATCTCTTGAAAGCCGAGGTTTCTGCTTTGCGATTTGTGAGCCAATCTCATGACGTCACAGCCACCACCGGCAGCCCGCAGTGCTTTTCCTGACTCCACGGAGGCAAACTAGACTGGGCTTCCAGCAAGCGAAACCTCTTGGGTAAATATTTTGGGCCTGGTTTTTAGATTTCTCTGACAGACCAAGTGGTGGAGATCTGTGTATGTACACAGGACGGACGGTCTCTCCCTTTTTCTGCTATGTGTGTGATGTTACTTTCGTTATAGAAATAATTCTGCTTCTCTTAGTTCTTGCTGGGGAATTGGGCTTTCCTTGTTGATTTTCACTCAACAAGGAAAGAGGGTTTGCTGAGGAGAGGTGGAGAGGACCCACAACATGTCTTCTCCCAGGCCACCTGCTTCCTAGGTGGACCTGCTGTATCACCCTTTGTTTTAGCATCAGAGAGTTCAGGTTGGATGGTGAAAAATGGCCTCTCTGGGTTTCCAGTCCTAATAGGAATGTATAGATCTAACCTTGTTACTGAAGTTGCAACAAAATTCATCCAATTCTAAACTTGTCGCAGGAAAGAGCTAAGTCCTGTGCATGTGCGCGGCCGCCCGCGCACACATACACACGCACACAATTTATATATTGATTATACAATTAATGTATATATATGAGAATATACTATATTTTCATATACACATATATGCTATTTACGGTATATTTATGTATACACACTTTTTCACAAACACATAAGCTTAAAGCAGGAAAGAGCAATGCATTTTATATACACACACATATACATATATGTGTGTGTGTACTTACAAACAAAATATATCATACACAGTATACGGCTCACGGCATCTTTTGGAGATAGTTATTTGTGCTCCCTTTTAATGGCAAATTATTTTTAGGTAAGGCCATCACAGAGTCTTTAAGCAGAGCGAAGGCTCTTTCCTTAAACAGCTCAGGGAGAATTTTGTTTGCTACTTTTGAAGAATCCTTTGATGTACCCAAAGCCTGTGGAGGGGTGATTCCAAATCCACTGAATTAAAGTGTGAAGTGTCTGCTAGGAGTTCGCTGATCTGTTAGAGGAGACCGAATCGAGGAGAAGAAAAGGCCACTTTCTCTCCCCATCGGGACCCAGATCCCTGCCTGCTGTTGAGCGACTTTATATACAATGAACGACAGAACGTTTACAGAGAAAAAAAGAGAAAAGAAAAAGTAGCAGGCACCGAGGGGCAGCCGCCGGCGCCCGGGACGGCACGTGACCTGGGGGGCGGGGCCCCGCGGGCCGCCAGCCAGTGGACGGGGCCGGGGGCGGGCCCACGACTCGGGGGGCGGGGCCTGTGCCCGCGCAGCTCTCGCCGCGGTCCCCTTATTTGGATCTGCGGGAATGTGGGCTGGAGCGGTCCTGCAGCGGTACCAGCCTCCAGCCTGTCGCCTGGACTGCCCCTGACCCAGGCGCCCCGCTGCTCGGTGGCAGGAGGGCCGGCGGAGCGCCATGGCCTGCATCCTGAAGGTAACGACTCGCATCTATGGCTTGGACGCGTGGTTGGGCAGCCTCTTGCTGCTAAGAGGCGTGGAGCCAGCCGCGGTCCCACGGCATCCTCATCTCAGTTGTCTTTTCCTGGCGTTGATTTTCTTTTTGTTCGTTTGGCAAATGCATATGGAGGGAGATTCTGAAACATGCAGCTGGCACGGCTTCTCTTCCGACCATTCCTGCTTCTCGCGCCTGCATTGAAGGAGCTGCAGACTGTTGGCTCCGGGGGAGAGCAGGGCTGTGTGCCGAATAATGGGGATGGCAGGGAGGGGAGGGGTGCTCCCGCGAGTCCCGCGGCTCCGTTGCCTGAGGCCTTTCTGGGGCCACGCAGAGAAAAGGAAAGGCTGGACATGGGTTATTGGTGCTGAGGGGTATAGCGCTTTGAATGGGGGTGAGAGTGTGCAGAGGGAGTTCTACCGAACATTTGATCGTATGAAGATGGAAACTTAAGCGTTTACAGGTAGTCCCTTAGGAATGAGTTTTCTGTGAGATCTGCTAACTCTATATGCTGTTAGTTCTACTTCGGAAAAGTTCACAAGAGGGTGTATTTATTAGTAGAGAATTTCAAGCCTTCCTTTTGCTTATAAATTTAAACGGACAAACCTTCCTTTTGCTCATAAACAGACAAAATTATTTTACTCCCTATCAGAGTCTGCTCAGCCACCCCTTCTTTGTTGAGTTTTCTTTCGCCAAGTGTGTTCTTAGCCTGGACTGAGCATCTTTCTGGGTTCACAGACTTGTGGCATCAGGTGGGAGAACTTGGTACGAGTGCCTCACTTGAGAACTTTTTATTCCATAGGGAGTTTGTTTGTTTGTTTGTTTGTTTTTCTGACTACTGTTTCTACTCATGCCTAACCTGAGTGCATGAATCAAAAACATTCACAGCATGAAAGTTTCCTGGGCCTTGACTGGGAACGTAAAGGCCTATTTGTTCCGAGTTTGGGAGAGCTGTGTGTGACAGAGGAAAACACCAGAAATCAAGTTTTTTGGTTGTGCTATTGTGAAAGAGCATTTACTTTTCTGTAGGATGATTTGAAGCCATCTACTGCTGTATTAGTTACCTGAATCCTCTCCCAACATGCCTTGGTGTTAATGATGCAAATAAGAGACTAACCTAGTAGAGTTTGTTTCCATTTCTTAGAGTAAAGGAGATGAGGTATTTCCTGTGATTTTTCTGAACTTCCTTTGTTTGGTTTCAGAACATTTTCTGGGACATAATGGTAGCAAGATCAAGAGGAAATAATACCTTGGTATTACAATATGGGATTTTTACCTTGGAGACTCCTAGCCCAAGGACTGAAATATGAAGATGAGTCATCTCTACTATTTATTGTGTTATTAACTGAAAGAGAAGTTGAGGAGCGTGACATTTATTGTTGGCTGTCTTCTTCCCTTTTGATTTCTCCCCTGCCTCATCTTGCACGTGTTCCAAACATTTTTAATACGCATCCCAAGCTACAAATGAATCCGATCCAACCATTCCTTCCCTTTCCAGCCCCTCACACTGACCTCAGACATTTGGGGCATATCTGATTCCTCCTTATTTTTTCTCCGCTGAAACTAGCCTGGGGTGCAGACAGGTAAACTGCAAAGAGCAAAGGCTTTGGACTCAGAAAGACCTTGGTCTGAATGCAGGCTCTGCCAAGTGCTACCTGCGTGACCTTGGATAAGCTACTTAAATGTCTCTGAGTCTCAGTTTCCTCAATATAAGATTAAAGTAATAGCACCTCAGGGTTGTAATACTCCACAGGGTTGCTGTGGGGATGAAATAATATAAGATATGAAAAATACTTTGTGGCACAGGCATTCAATAGATGCTATTTTTTCCTCACATATAATAATAACTACAATTTAATTAATCTTTACTATATCCTCAGCCTGTTTCATATAATATAACTCTTGGTCTTACATCAAACCCTGTAAGGTGAGTATCATCGTTTAAAACCGCATTTTACAGATGAGGAAGCTGAGGTTCCCGAGCTTAAGAGATTTGCCCAAGGGAACAGGGTTAAGGACAGAGTGAGCCTGGACTTAGACCCAGATCTGCCAACCTTCTTTATATTTTAACTCTGTTCCCTGTACTTTCCCAGGTGATGACTTTCTAAGATGCCCTAATACCGTTCAGAGTCCTTACCACCTTTGAGAAACAAAGTACCTTTGTGCAATGATGGTCTTGATGGCCTCTGGTGGGCCTTTTCCCCTTGTCTTTGAAAGGCCCTGCGTGGTGGAGTGGAGAGTCCAGAGACCTGGATTCAGTGCAAGCTTGGTCTCCTGCATATGATTTTAGACAGTCACTGCAACTTGCAACCTCAGTTTGCCCAAGTTGTAGAATGCCTGATAGGGTTTTGTGAGGGTAAAATGATATACTGTTGTTGTTGTTTCTAATGAAATATTTTCTGCCGTATTGGTGTTGGTATCACAAGATGCATAAGCCATTGACTCCATTCTCCACTGGCTTACAGTATAGGAAGGGGGATAGAAAAGTAAATGAATGTGTTACAATGTGAAGAATAATAGGTCTGTGGAAGGCATAACAGAAGCATGGAGGGAGAAAGCAATGAACCCTCTAATTGGATAATCAGGATAGGGTTCCTACTTATGATACTGGAGCTGTGTTTTGAAGACTGAATATGATTTACTGTGATGAAGCTTGTGTTTTAGAAGGATAACTTTTGAGTCAGGGTCAACTTTATTCTGTGGGCAAAATCTAATCTTCTCAACAGATTTTTGAGGTAGATCTTATTATCCCGAGATACAAAGAGGTTGATTAAAGTATCATTATTGCCTAAACAATAGTGACCCTCAATAGGAATCTTTGACTAGCTAAGAAAAGGAGCCTATACCATGGCAGCAAATGGTGGTCTTTTGGGGCATACAGAATATCCCCTCAAGGCATTGTGCATGGTAAGGGCCCATTCTGCCCATGTGTAGAGCTGGTTCTCATAACAGAATAATGATTACCTCAATAATCATTTAATTGTGGAATACATACTTACTCCACGTTGCATGGGCTTTGAAGCCAGAAATATGTGGATTTTAATTATGGCTCCACCACTTACTAATTGTGTAACCATAAGCAAGTTTCTTGATTTCACTGCCTCAGTTTCTAAAATGGAGATGATCATGCATTCCTCAGTGGGTTATTCTAGGGGTTAAATGGGAATATCTGCACATTAGTTAGGATAGGCTAGTTTACTGCAGAAAAAACCACCTCAAGTCTTAGTAGGTTCATTTCTTGCCATGCTCCTGGTTAGGCAGCTCTCCTGGGGAGCTGTGCCATTGTGAATAATCAAGTCAAGGGACAGTCTCTTTCCATGGGGTGTTTTAAAAGTCTTTGAAATTTGGTAGACGAGAAAGATATTTAATTTGTATTTATTTGGTTATTAGTGAAATAAAGCTTAAATTTATAGAAGTCATTTGTTTTTCTTCTCTTATAAATTACAGGTACTTTAGTATTTTATGTAATAAAAGCTGTTTGTATTTTCTTTTATGATTTCTTCCTTTGGTCAGCAGGTACTTTTTTGAGAACAGTATCACGTATACCTTTGATATTTAACACATATTTAGTGAGTTGTATTAAGGTTTTTTTTTGGATTCAGTACTGAAATGGAAACGAGTGAACATGTGGACACAGA
Organism: Balaenoptera physalus; assembly: GCF_965194825.1. NCBI lineage: Eukaryota > Metazoa > Chordata > Mammalia > Artiodactyla > Balaenopteridae > Balaenoptera > Balaenoptera physalus. The sequence continues at coordinate 130,234,745 of NC_138882.1, read as the reverse complement.
CACTTATTTCTGCCTTGGAGAAGATTATGGTTTTGCCAGGTTGATGATACTTAGGAACTTGAAGCAGTTAGACAATAACACAGTAGGTGCATGTCTAAGCTACTGTTATCTTCTCTACCAGTCACCTGTCCTCGTATGACATTTATCCTTTTTTTTTTTTCTTTTTTGTCTGTGCCACAAGGCATGAGGGACCTTAGTTCCTGGACCAGGGGTCAAACCCGTGCCCCTGTAGTGGAAGCATGGAGTCTTAACCACTGGACCACCAGGGAAGTCCCTACATTGGTCTTGATTGATGGGAAATTTGATGAATGTTGATATCAAGTTACGGGCTTGGTGTCTTCTCATTTACTTTTCCCCCACTGCCCCAGACCTAATCCTTCACCATACTGCATCAATTCTGTCTCAGGAAATCTCTCAAATCTGCCCGTTATTCTCTATCCCTATCACCTCTGCCTTGTCCAGAACCTAGTATTTGGTCTGTCTTTTGAAATAGCCTCCTTTCCTTCAGGCGCCTCATAATCTTGCCCATCTTCCACATCACTCTCAGATTATTGTGCAGAAGTGCAGTGCTGATCAAGCCATTTGTAGGCTTAAATGCTTGTCTTGGCTCCCCAGGCCCTGCAGGGTAAACCCAGCTATTTAGCTTGGCATTCAAGTTCCTTCAGAATCTGGCCCCTGCCCACATATCTGGCTTCACCACCTACTACTCCCTTCCTCATGAGCTAGACACTTATCTAAATGAATTCAAAGTCTGCAGATATAGGACCTCCTTTCATGGCTCTGTGCCTTTGTAGTATAGCACAGGGATTGAGAGCCTGGTCTTTGATGTCAGAACAACCTGTTCCAGCAGTGAAATCTCTAAGCCTCAGTTTCCTCATCTGTGAAATGGGAGCAAAAATACTGCCTACTTCTTAAGGCTATGAGGAATAAATGAGCTAATTTCTACAGAACAGAACCTGACACATAATAAGTCCTTGATAATTATTAGCTATTAGTTGTAATTGTACATGCTGTTTTCTCTGCAGGAAATTCCCTCTGCTATCACTTTTCCTCCACTGAGAGTTCAGCTTATCTTTCAACTCCTGTTTCAGCATCACATCTGTGGTCAAGTCTTCCCCTGCCTCAGGCTTCCTCTGTGGCTCCATGGTTTGGTTCTTGTCTCTGTAGCAGCAAGTATTATCCTGTACTGTAAATTAGCTCAACTCTCTTGTTTTACTATGAACTCATATAGCACAGGGGCCTTTAGCAGGTCGATCAGCTAGTGTTTACTAAGCATATGTAAATGAATACTGTTCTTGCCCTAAGTAAGATTACGGACTCAATGAGAAAAAAGGTATACCTAGTGAGTATATGAGTAGTGGCGGTGTTGGTAGTTACCTAATTGAATCTTGGGGGCAGAAAAGGCCTTGTCTTATTCAACTTGATATCCATAGCAACTAGTCTGACTCACAGTAAAGTGTTTCCTAAATGTTGAATGTATAAATGATTTAATTTTTTTTGAGATGCTACTTATAGACAACAGTCTAACCTGGTCTCCTCTAGGAGCAGCCTAATTCTTCTTAAACATGCGTGGATTTTTCACTGTAGCATAAGCAAGCAGATTAGAGTTTATCAATTAGTTTTCTCCTTAAGTTCCTTCTCAGTTTGTTTCTTTTAGATCTGTTAGGGCTTCTTATAAAATCTGGAGCCAATTTGAAATCTAGAGGGAGGGAGAAGAGAGACCTGGACTGGAAAGAAGAAAGAAGAAAAGTATAGGAGTGACTTATCTTTTGTCATGATCATTTTGGTTCCCTGGGTTAATAGAAACAAAAAAAGCAAAAGCGAAAAACAAACAACAAACCTCAGCATCCACACCACAATTTGTGGTTCTCAAACTATGAGGTTTCAAAGGATTGGAAAATAATATGGCTTCACTGAGACTGGAAAGCCACAGAAACTTCACAGGTACACAGATTGCAAACCTGAAACTCTGCGATAACCCCTGCAAGTAGAATAGACAAGGCACTTTGTTTAATAAATCTGCTATGACATTTCTTTCTGCTGCCCAAAGAATGCTGAAGTCTCAGTAGCTGCACTGCCTAATTTTTAGACTTATTGTGACTGAGCAGATGCTTTTGCAAATTCCATTAGCACACTTTGGGGAATGAGTTGCTTGTGTAAAAGCTTTGCTTTTTGGATGAATTGAGAACAACAGCAGCAATAACAGTTGTTCTTTATTGAACACCTAGTGTGTTCAGGCTGGGTCCTGGGCTGAGTGCTTTTACATGTATCATCTCATGTAAACTTTTATTACAAATGAAGATACTGAGGTTCCGAGAAGCTAACTAACTTGCCCCAGGTCCTGTGGTTAGTAAGTGGTGAAGGTGGGGTTGACCCAGGCTTTGGGTAGTGTTGTAGTATGTATTTTACCTTCAGTGCCAATTCAGTGAATGTTTATAGGGGCTTTGAGTTTATTTCACCATCTTTTGAGTCTAGACAGCTTCCTAACAATCTCCTGATGGAGCTCTCTTTTAGCTGTGTTATTTTTATTTGTTCCTTCCTCAGAGTTTCCTTTGTGACAGAGGAACTAGAGGATATAGAGGGGCCACAGAGACTGGGGAAATAAGAAGGTTCTAAGTCTGCCTCTAACACTAACAGCCTTTTGATCCTGGGCAAGTCACATGACCACAGCCCTCTTTGCTGAGAAACCCCCATGTCCCTTTGAAGGTGGGAGTGAAGGAGAGGAGTGATAGAGTTAGATTTACCCTTAGGCTAAGCTTCAGGGCCCCTTCAAGGCTCTGGGAAGAGGTTCTGGCATGTTTGTATTTATAATTTATATTCATTTTCTTAAAGAGACCCACAGATTATATAAGCTTCAGGCTTCCCAGCCAGCATGCCCCCTGGGGTGGTGTTGGAATCCAAAAGAGATAAAGTTCGTGAATGCACTTTGTAAAGCAGGAATGCGCCGTACACATGTGGCAAAACTATTATTGGTATCATTAGTAATTAGATAACAGCTTGAATCAAGGAAACCTATCTTGGGGACTGGTGGGAGAAAAAAAAGTTTAGATTTGAGGCAAGCAGAGGGAACCCATTAAGCTTTCCAGCAGATGACTGGGGAAAGTTATGATATCTCCTCCCCAGGAGGAACATATTCAGCTGTTTGTGAGAATTTAACACATGCTTATGCCTGAGGGTTGGGAATTGGATGAGTTCTCTATTTCCTGGATTCCGGGAAAAGTGGAGAAAGGCATTTTTCTAATTGAACAGAGTAGATTTACAAGTGTTACCAGGATCCCATTACAGAAAGCTGCAGTTAGATCCTGGTTATTAAAAGGGTCATTGTTCAATTTATGGATTATCCAGATCCTGTTGGTCCCTGGCCAGTCTGATGTACACCTTTTATGCGTTTTACTGCCAATTAGCACTTCCACCAGAGCCTGGAAAGGGAGAGGAGCTAAACTCCAAATTGGTTAATTCCTTTCCTTGTTAGAAGCTTTGTCAAGGTATGTCAGCAGGAAGGTAAAGAAAATAGCTCAAATGCGGTGAAGAGATTATCTGTGCTTTCACTGTTGTTGTCTTTCTTCCTCAACTCAAGAATTAAGAGTAGCCCCTGCTTCTGATTTTAACTTGATTTCAAGTCACTAAATCAAAGATCTTGGCCTAGGGCATCCAGGGACTTCAATAAACAGCAACCTTGGGGTAGGTAACATTTTCAGAGAGCCTTTTGCCCACACCCCATATCTCCAGGCCTGTCTCTCATTTCCTGTGTGATGTGGAGGGGTGGAGACTCACAACTTCTGGTACATGGGAGACTGGGGGAAAGTTAACTCCTAAAGAGATGTTCAGGGGCCAGGAAAAGAGAGGTCCTGTACTTAAGTCATTCTAGTGTTTGTGTAAAAAAATGTGTGTGTCTCTACATATACATAGTAAATATAAATAGAAATGTGCGCCCACATTAATTCAATCATATCTTAGTATTTATTGAGGTTTGAAAACTCTTGCATGTAAAAGCCTTTTCTGGAAGGGATTTCTCTCAAATTTCAAAGGCTGTTGTGTTTCCTAGGGAATTTCTTAGCTGTGCGTTTACCGGACACGAAATAAAAACTTTGGTCAGTTATGAAAACTCTATTTGCATCTTGCTCTGAGAAGATCAAGATCACAAGGGAATTGGAAGTAAAACGTGTATGTCCTGCATTGGGAATGAGTCATAATGTGCAATTAAAATGTACATGTGGAGCTCATCTTAGATTTTAAGGATTGGAATGAGCAAGCGACTGTCCTGGGACAATTCTCCTCCTTGGGACAAGTGGAATACCCACCTGTGGAGAGCAGGGCTACGATTCCTGGTATTGTTGTTTGGTATTCTTGGCCCCAACAGTGTGCCTGACTAAAGAAAGAGATGTGAAAGTCTCTCTCTGTGAAGGGCTTGCCTTACCAATCAGGGAAAATGGTAACCAGGAAAGAAGGGCTGTTCTCTACGGTGTGGGCAGGAAGAGGACTGTGGCTTGCAGAGGTCAGAGCTACACAGACTCTGAGTCAGATTCCAGCTTTGTAATGAGTTTGAGTAATGACAATAATACCTTTATTTAATGCTCTGTAACAGTGCAGTCCAGGAGAAATATAATGCGGGCCACTTAGGTAATTCTACATTTCTAAGAGCCACATTAAAAAGAAAGCAAAAAAAAAATGAAAGCAAAAAGAAGTAGGCAGAATTTACTTAATAATATATTTTATTTAACACAATATATCCAAAACATTTTCGTGTCAATATGTAATCAATATCAACTTATGAATGAGCTATTTATATGCTTTTTTTCATGAGTCTTCAAAATTCTGTATATATTTTGCCATTACAGCATATCTCAATTCGGATGCTAAATTTTCATCACAAATACTTGATCTCTATTTAGATTTTATAAAATGTACAGTTGAAAAAAGTAGATTCACATGTCTAAGTTGCTCCAGAGATGCTTAAAAGTTTTCCAAGAGTTGTATCGAGTATCAGGTTTTACATGTAAATGAAAGAAAATAAAATGAAATAAAAAATGCGGTTCCTCAGTCACACCAGCCATGTGTCAAGGGCTCGACAGCCAAATGTGGACAGTGGCTACTGTACAGGACATCGTGTTCACGCAGGTAGTCATCCTTAGCACCAGGAGAGACTGCTAAACGTAGAGGCAATGAGAACAGTGTACGGGGACCTGGGGGAAAGGATTGCCTACGGGGTAGGGATCAGAAGGGGAGGACACCTCAGTTCGTCAGACTCTTGGCACCCAAAGAAAAAGCAAATGAAGGGCAAGTAATGAGTGCCAGACCCAGGGATACACATTTGAGCCTTTGATGAACCCTTGAGATTTCATCTGAAATGGAGTCCTAAGCTTTTCCATATCCTGAGCCTGATTGGCCCCCCAGATGTTGAGCAGCTGTGAATTCTCCCAAGAGAGTGCTGCTTTGGTCTCAGTGTGGTCGTGTGAACTCCTGGAGGCTTTGAGATCAGAGACAGACTTTATACACTTTTATTTGTATAGTTCCTTTGCTCTAGGAGGGAGGTACACATATGGCAGCAATTTAGACATCCAGAATAAACCACATGTCTTCTCGCAAGTCAAGAGAGGTGATTGGAGTTCCTTTCTACAGTTTGCTTATTTTTTGACTGTTTATTTGTGTCTATAAAGTCAGCAATATGCTAATAGACGTATGTCCAATGGTGCTTAGAGCACATCGAGCCAAGCACTTCATGTGGAAGAGGAGACTGAAGCCTAGAGAGGATAAGTAACTCCCCAAAGTCACATAGTGGGACTGGAATCAGACTCCAAAGCTTGATCGCTAAGTCTGTTGCTTCTCACAGATAAGCTGACCACAATGCTGCTCAACTTGAACTGCACCAGGACCCCCTGAAGGGCTTGTTACACCAGAGATTGCTAAGCCCCACTTCCAGAGTTTATGATTCCATAGGTCTGGGCTGGGGTCCAAGAATTTGCATTTCTAACAAGCCCCCAGGTGATGCTGTTGATGCCCATCTGTGGACCAGCCACACTTCAAGTAGCCCTACCGTACTACATCCTGCTCAATAAATAGCTGCTGAGTTATGGAAGGCTTCAAACCCATGTATTCCCCAACCAAAACTAACTAGAAATTTAAGTCAAGTGCATTCTAATTACCTTTTTAAGCATTGTAATCGTTTGATTTCTGCCCCCATTGTTCTCATTAAACCCCGAGCTTTCTGATGCTATGGGACCCAGGCCACCATGACTGTTGAAATGCACGTGCCTCTGTGCCTGGCAGCAAGGGGCTGGGTCTGAAATGAACCCGTCACTGGTGGCGTCCCTCTTGCGTGTCTAGAAACTCTGTTTCTTTCAAATCAGTTTCAAAATCAGTTTATGATGATTTATGAACCAGGAATTTGTTTCCTGCTGATTGTATGTCAAATCCTTTCTCACTCTGTGCCCCCTGTTTCTCTGCTGGCTAACAAGGGGCCCTGGGGGTGCAGGAAACAGCTTCTGTAGTCAGATTGTACTGGCTTTGGTCATGGAAGTTAATGCGTTAGTGCTAGAGTTCACTATCTTAATTATTGATTTAGTGTCATATTTTAAAAGTCATTATTTAAGGGTTAGGAATGGGGAAAATGAAGCCTGGTGAAAGATGATAGCTATTTTTTTTTTTTAATGTTGATTCATAGCCTAGTTTGGGATTTTAATAAGTAACAAAAAGCATTGGAAACTGCTGATTTAATCTCTTCTTACAGGCTCATATTGGCATAAAAAAGAAAATAAATCTCTAAATTTTTGCTTTCTCCTGGATCTCCATTTATGTGCCTTTGTTTATGGTGGAACCCATTTTTCTGATTTCCCCCCTTTCATCTTTGGCCTCCTAGCTCCTCTCCAGTACAGGTGTTATAGAGATCATTAACTAGTACAGTTGTCCCTTGGTATCCAGGTATCCACATGTCCGCCAGGGATTGGTTCCAGCACCCCACAGGTAAAATCTAATGCTCAGGTCCCTTATATAAAATGGCATAGTATTTGCATATGACTATGCACATCCTTCCATATGCTTTAAATCATCTTTAGATTACTTATAATAATTAATACAATGTAAATTTAATGTAAATAGTTGCCAGCACAAGGCAAATTCAAGTTTTGCTTTTGGGAGCTTTCTGGAAGTTGAGTGTTTTTGAATATTTTTGACTCACGGACAGCAGAACCTGAAGACAGCAGAACCCACGGACAGCAGAACCAGGTTCAGCTGACTATGTCTGAAGAACCGCCCTCTCAGCCCTGTACAAGGGAAGCCTTATAGAACTCTGTTGCCAAGCAGATAAAGCTGTCTTGCAGAGTCCTGTGATAGAAGCCATTCCAACAGGAATAATTCTTCTCTGGGAAATGTGAGTCTCTTCTACTCCTGGTGTGAAATCAGTGGTGTGGCGTTCCTGACAGCCCATGGTTGTCACCCCACACACCTTTGCCATGGCCTAGAGGCTGACTTTACTATTAGTCGCTCTTTTATTGCTGACCTTCTCAACCACGTCTTCCTTTCTTTCTCACTTAAGTTCTCGGAGAAAATTCATTCCCCAGCAGCAGCAGATAACTGAACCAGTGACACCTTATGCCTGTTTTCTTATTTATTTTTCTTTACATTCTTTCAGTTGGGAGTAAGAGAATCTTTCTCTCCTACCCTGGTTTATGTCACTTAATTATTTGTTCCTTGGCTGGTTTAATGTTTATTTAATTCTGCCATGCTGTTTAACCCTAGTGGCCTGGTTGATTGCTTGAACTGAGCCAAGATTTCTGCATGTGACTTCTAACTTGCTGGTAAATTAGGGTTTGTTTTTTTCTCACCCATCCTGGACCCTTGATACTAAAATCTTACTTAAAGAAATGACGTCCAAACCAAATGCCACTCTAGATTTCTGTATTGGAACAATTGAAATTCACTATATATTTTTCCAGATTTGTGTAGGTCTGTGTTTGACCTTTTTTCCCTCTTACCTTTGGGAAGTTTATTATCAAGCATTTAGAGAGAAGCCAAGTACTATGGGTGAGAGGATGGTAAAGGGAATGGAGATAAAATAGAAGCTGAAGATTTTAATTCCCTTTGAAGGGAAATTAGGGTCTGTATGAATAATAGTAATTGTAACAGTAGCTTACATTTATTGAGTACTTGCAGCTACTGTGTCGGGGCTTCATAGTTTTGTATTAGCTCATTTAATCCTGACAAGTACCTCATAAAATAGGTACTATTATACATTCCCATATAGATGAGGAAATTGAAGCTTGGAGAGGTTACTTAGAGAGGCTATGTAACCTCCCCAAGGTTGTACCACTATTAAAGGAGGGGGTAGGATTTGAATCCAGGAGTTTGGCCAAAGAAAATATTCCTATAGTCATACATGGGCAAACCTATTTGAAACTTGCCCACAATAATTTAATAACTTAATGACAAAATAATATCAGTAAACTTTTTGAGCACTTTATTGTAGGTACTGTATTTAAGGCATATACATGACTTCCTTTAACAGTCAACAATCCTATTAGAAAAATACTATTATTATCATATCTATTTTACCTGGGAGGAAACACTGAGGCTTGCAGAAAACTTTAGTTCTTTGCCCAAGGTCCTTGGGCTAGTGAGTGGAAAATTTGTCTGACCATATTACTTTACAGTTATTGTTATTAGCTAGCATTTACTATATGCAGTAAGGGCCAGGCACTATTCTCAACACTTTACACTTATTGATTCATTTAATGCCCATTTTTCAGATAAGGAAACCAAGGCACAGAGTGGTTAGATAAGGTCACCAAACCATTTTTGGCAGTAGTGAGACTGGAACGCAGGCACTTTGGCTCCGGGGTCTGTATCTGTAACAACCTTGCACAAGGCCACAAATCCCCCCTCCCCCCCCCCCCCCACTTTGGCGTTCTACCTCCTAGTGTAGAGAATCACTTAGGACTATTGAAATACATTCCAGTATCAAGTCAACCCACTTCAAAGGAGCTTGTGGAGATTAAAAAAAAAATTGCTTGATTTTTGATGAGATAAACTGAATTAAAAAATTTGTTGAGTTTTTTGGGTTTTTTTTTAATGCCTTTGAAGATTTTTGAATCAGATACATTTAGAAGACCCACCAGGTCAAGTCAGACCTGGTGGAATTAGTTTCCTTGCGGAGGTGGAATTTGTAATTGAGCATGAGACAGTCATTCTGACTGGGTGGGGAATGCCAGGCAGTTTTCCCTCTTGACTGATCTCCCTGTTCTCCCCTCCTTCACCTGTACCTCAGAATAACTCCATGGGGAAGCCAAAGTGCTCTTTTAAAGAGTAAATCAGGTCATGTCAGTTTCCTTATCTAGACCTTTTGGTGGCTTTCCATTTCACTTTGGATAAAATCTTATCTCCTTTCTAAGGCTCACGGTGCTCATGACCTTGCTCCTGCTTATTTTTGAGAAATCATCTCCTGCATCTTGGTCCCCTGCTTATTTTCATTCCATCCAGTTCTGGACCATGCCAAGTTCCTTCCTGCTTCAGAGCCTTTGGGCTGCTATTCCCCTGCCTGCCATACTTTGCCCCCAGGTTCTTTTTGAGGCTATTTCTTCCTACCTTTCATGTCCCAAATTAAAGTTTACTGCCTTGGACAGGCCTTTGCTGATTTATACCAATGAGATAGAACTCTTCTTGATATTCCCTATTATGCTTCCCTGTTTATTGTGTGCATAACACTTTCTTAATGTATGAATACATGCTTATTTGTTTGTTTGCCTGTCAGTCAGAAGACTAAAAGGGCAGAAATCATGGTTATTTTGCTTATCACTGTGTATCTAGCTTCTAGCATAGTATAGTCAACAAACGAATGAATGATTTAATTAATTAATTTCAGGCAAAAAGAATAGTAGGTACAAAGATAGGGTGGCATGAAGGAACAGGTCATTTTGGGGAACAGTGAAAAGTTGCGGGTAACTGTCACTGAGTTCGTTTTGGGAGCCGGAGGAGATTATATAGTTGGAGTCAGATCGTGAAGGACCATGTAGGTCCTACAAAGTAGTATGGACTTTATCCTTTAGAAATGAGGAAACACTAATGGGATTTAAACAGATCATTAAATGTGGTGGAGATATTGGGTCAGAGGGAATATTCCGTTGTCTTATTTTAGAGTACTTGGAGTCCTTGGATTAACTCTGGTCATTGTCGTTGGTATTTGGAAATTACTTGTCCCAATTATGATTTTGCTACAGTGATTGCACAGGCAGAATTTCAAATAGAATGCTGGAAACGAAAATGTGCCAGAGATGTAAGTCTGCTGGTTTATAGCAGAGCTTGGTGTTTTATCTATCATTACCTAACCGGTTATATTCTGGGAGAAAATATTTGCAAATCATATGTCTGATTGGTTAATATACAAAATATATAAAGAACTCATATAACTTGATAGCAAAACAAACAAACAAAAACAAACAATCCAATTAAAAAATAGGCAGAGGATCTGAATAGACATTTTTCCAAAGAAGACATATAGATGGCCAGCAGGTACATGAAAAGGTGCTCAACATCACTAATCATCAGGGAAATACAAATCAAAACAGTAATGAGATAATCACCTCACACCTATACCTGTTAGAATGGCTGTTAGATAAGATAAGATAAGAAATCACAAGTGTTGGCGAGGATGTGGAAAAAAAGGACCTTTGTGCACTCTTGGTGGTATAGTCACTGTGGAAAACAGTATGGTGGTTCCTCAAAAAATTAAAAATAGAGCTGCCATATGATCCAGCAATCCATTTCTGGGTATTTATCCGTAGGAAATGAAAATACTAACTCGAAAAGATACTTGTACTTCCATGTTCATTGCAGCATTATTCACATATTTGGACATTGCTTGTTCTAAATATGGTGGCCTTAATGATTACACAGCCAGAATTTCTCCTAGAAGGCTGTAAGATAAAACTTGGCAGTGTCATTTCTCTCCCTGGGTGTGGTACAGTCAGTCACATTTAAGATACATGTTCCTTGAAGTCAAGGAGCTGGGCTGGGGTCTTGTACTGGCCCAAGTTTGTGTGTCCATGCTTTAATGAGAGTGTGTCATCTGTAAAATCTTTACAATTTGGTTAAGCAAATATGTCAATCCATTTGAAAGTGCTAATAAATGTAAAATATTGTTGGCAAATGAAGCTACTACTACAGGTGTTGAAATTTTCATTTAGCCTGGGGAATCCTAAGTTTAGAAGTAGTCTTTTGAGCCCTTAGATCATTGAATGCACAGTTTAGGTTCTTTTTGATATGGATGAACAGGTAGTGCTTTTAATATTAAACTGTAATTTTGGATGGGTGAGGTACTTCTGGCCCATTGCGCATTAAATGCCTGCTGTTTCCTGGACCTGACTTAGAGTGTGGTTTCGTATTACTGCCCTTGAGGCACCTGTTTATATAGGAGTACTGAGCTCCAGACCTCAAGCCAAGCACCACATATGTATATTTATCAGTTAAAGCTTCAACACCCCTGTGACTCTGTTTTGTAATCTCCCTGTAAATTTGTATTGTTAATGAGGAAATGTGGGCTTAGAGAAATTAAGTGCTTGAGGTCCAAGAGTTAGTGGATCTAGGGTCAGGGAGTCCAACGCAGTTCTGACTCCAAAACCCTTGCTCTTCACCCCAGCCCTGTCCTAGACATAATGTTGTCCTATAGACAGGTCAGAATGGTAGGTAGGAAAAGAGGGAGATCTCCTTTCCTATAGACTGTACATAAAAATGTCTCTCAAGCCATTTTGTCTGAAGCCCATCTTTCTGTCTTGGGTTCACTTCTATTTTTAGAGATACTTTGTTTTGCCTAATAGATTTTTCTTTTTTTTTTTAGTAAATATTGCAGGCATCAGTCTTTTGTAAACTGAATCATAGTTAAATAAAGAAGTTTGCTATTTAAAGGACCTTGTGGTTAATCCCTTGGTAAAGAATTGTTTTGTAATTGAATATCAATGCCGTAGTTATACTGTTTTTAACTTGACTTTCAAAAAAGTAACAATTGACAAAAGCTAATATTTTTTGATATGTAACAGGTTGTCTTATAAGCACTTTTCTTCTTATGTTATATGGGAGTTTCTAATTTGATGCTCACAACAGCTCTGCAAGATGGGTGCAATTATTTTGTCAGTTTTACAGAGGAGGAAACTGAGATACATGGAGGCTAGATGAAGGGACAGCTTCATGGCATGTGACATGTATGATCACACAACCCCATGCTCAGAAGGGCCACACTTGATTTAATGTTCTGCAGTTGCTGTCTAAAAATTCTTCATAATTTTGAACAAGGGGCTCCACATTTTAATTTTGCACAGGATCCTGCAAATTATGTAGCTGGTCCTGCCTAGGTGAGCTGTCCAAGGTCACCCAATGGTCCGTGGCAGAGTTGGCATTCAACCGCAGACTGCCCGGCCTTAAGCTTACACGATTCCATTTACATTCCCTGGTTTCCCATATCTCATATTCTTTTTTTTTTTTTTTTAATTCTTTTTTTTTTTTTTTCACACACACACACTGTATTTTATTTTTACAAGAGATAAATAGACTGACACCAAGCATTGTACATGGATGACCACAACAAAAGCAACAATGATTGCAATTACCAAACATGAACCCATATCTCATATTCTTAAAGCAAGGTCCCTCCTCCACCTTCTTTTTCTTTGGGCCTGTCTTTAGAGGCAGGTGGTTTGATGGATCTCGGTTCAATCCTTTCGATTTGTGCTTTGTTGGGCCGAGTGTCTGGATACATACAATTTCCCCATTAGGTTTGTAGAAGAGCAGTAGGAAGATTTTGAAGATATGACAAGAATTGCACATCCTTGCCATAGTGAAAAGTCATAGCCTAAAAATAAATAGGAGTAACGTGGAATCACTGTAACATTTTTGTTTTGCACAACTCTCCTGGGGGGAGGGAAAGAAAAGAAAAAGAAAGCCCCAATGTATGTGAAAGGAAGGCAGTCCCTCAGACTGCTTATCTGCATGTGGTGCTCTGGGGACTAGTGACACTTAACTACCACATACAGTTTTATGGACTGTTTTATGAGAAGCTGCTTTTTAGCCTTTCATGGATTGCTGTAAAGGGAAATAGAGAAAGACAGAAGAGGATTTCTATCACTTTGGTAAAAAAACTGTCCCTCTGTGGTCTATGCCTAGAACCTGAGACTGCCTGCGTTCCCTTTCAGCATTTCCTGAGAACTTTCTGTGAAGAGGTAGAGGCCAGCAAGACCCTGGAGCTCGACGATGGAAAAAAGCGTGACACAGTGTAGTCACCACAGGGCACCTAGGGCTCTGACAGAGGCAGGCATCGGCCACAGGAGCCCCAGGAAAGCAGCCGCTGACAAAGTTAAGAGGAGTCTAGGAAGATCAGGGGAATTATCCAGGTGGAGAAGCGAGAGAGCATTCTAGACAGAGGGAACAGCAAGAATGAAAGCGTGGAGATGAGGGAGAAAATGGTCAGGGTGAACTGTGAATATCTGGTCCTGGCTGAAGTGTTGGAGATGGTGTTGGAGAGGTAGGTGGGGACCAAATACTGATGAACTTTGTATGCTACGTTAAGGAGTGTGGATTTCTACCCGAGGTATTAGGGATGATAATGATAACAGCCAGCATTTACAGAGGGCTTCTCCATAAATTATAAATATCCACGTAGTCCCTGGTAACATGTGTACCTGTTTGAGTGATGTGTGTGCACACTCACTACGTGAAATGACTGGGGACTCAGGTCAGTTAGGTACTCACTCTACCATTTACAGCCCTGGGATCTGGGAGCAGGCAGCTAACGTTCTGAACCTTTGTGTCCCTGTCTATAATCTAAATCATATCTGCCTCGCTGACTGTTGGCAGGAACAGTATGAAGTAAGACTGTATACTTTGTATAGATAAAGTTTATTGTGTAAGTTTTCTCTAGTGTAAGACATTTTATTTACTACTTTACTTTTTTGGGGGGTAACATTCATGGCAACTTTATATATCATTTCAAAGCGGGGGAGTTCTGGAGTTCTAGAGGTGAACTGTGGTTAATTAGTTGCCTTTTACAAAGACTGGGTGAATCATTGCCCTAATGGGCTGTGGGGACGAATAACAGTTTCCTCCAGGCAGTGGGTCAGACTTCTCGCTAGGTGTGATCTTGGACACATCACTTAACCTCTCTGAGCTACTGTTTCCTCCTGGAAAATGAAGACAAAGCTGCCTACTTGTAAGGACTAATGTGAAGAAGATTAAATGAGATATTTGATGTAAAGTGCTTGACCCATAGTAGGTGTTCAATAAATAGTAACTATTATTATTTTTATTCCTGAAAAGAAAGGAGTTAGTATTCTGGTGTTGAGTGTTGGAAGAGTAGGGCACGGGTGTCAGAGGTGTTTTATATACTTTCTTTCCTCTTCTCTCAGTTGTCCCCTCCTTCCCTCATCTCCAGTCGTTTTCTCCCCTCAAGGTGGAATGAAATTGGATGTCTTGTAAATGTGGAGCAGACTTTGTCATAGTGCCCTCAGACATGCCCTTCCAACACTCTGACAAATGAATCAAAACATGAACAGCCAAGGGTGGTTGGTTGAATTTTCTAAATTTTCATCCCCTTACGAGCGGGGATAGTGCCAACTCAGCCTGGTGAACTCAGCCCAGACAGATTGAAGGAGCTGGCACTGCTGGGAGAGGGCTTGGTTACCTAGGAAACATTCACCTATGCTGATGACAAAGGGACCGTCACCGCCACCTGACACATGCAGACGTGTATCAAGTTCTGGGGAGATGGAAAGAAACAATTTCCCTTGAAATGAGGTAGATGCAGCTGTTAATTTCTTTTGAATAGCAGCTAATTTTCTGTTTTCAGAGAAGCAGGATAAAGCTTAAACTTTAACTTCTGGCTAAATATACTCAGTTTGTGAACCTGGCAAAGCCTCTTAAGAAAAAAAAAAAAAAACCCAGTCCTGGCACTGGTCTGTTAGGCTTCCTGTCTTTCAGCAGCTTATTGCATTCATTTTACTGCTTTGGGGGATTAGAAAATAGTCTCTGAAGGCTACTTCTTTAATGACTTGGAATATTAATATGGAAAATTTGCTTGTTAGACAATACAGTGACTACTATAGTTTTTGCCTATAATTGGCTATTGGGTTTTTCACTCCCTGAAATCTTTTTTTTTTTTTTAATGTTTTCTTTCTTGTGAAAGATAATGCACATTAAGAAAAGTGCATAAAACAATTAAATAGCCTAATGATTTATCATAAAGTGAATGTTTGTGAATGAAAAATGTTGCCTGCCATCTCAGTAAACAAAGGAAGTTGCAGTCAACAAGCCATCACATTACAGCTGCCCCCGACGGTGAGCCCAGAGGGAACTCAAGGATGGAAACAGGATGCCCACCATCAAGCCATCAGTCACTGCAGCCATCCCCCAACAGCACATTCTGAGGAGACTCAGGATGGAAAACACAGCATACTGCCCCCCCCCTCCCCCCCCCCCCCCCCCCCCCCGCCGCCGAGAGCTGTGGTACATATCAAAGGAATGATTTCAATGAGCCCAGACTTTTTCATCTTCCTATACATAGAAAAGCGCTCAAATCATTAACTTGAGATGTCTGGTTTTCTTTAATTAACAGTAATCTTTTGATGTTCTGACTGCCTGGTTTTTGCTGCAAAACTCCTCTATATCCTGGCTCCTCCCTCACCTCCTAAGAGCTGTCCCTCAGAGCTACCTGAGAGCTGTCTCCTGGACTTAAGTCCTCAGAAAGTCCGCTGAATAAAACATAATGCTCAACTTTTACATTGTGCATTTTTTTCATTCGACATGTTCATGATTGTTACTGACACTGAGGTTCCAGAAGCACCCCTCCTATTACCTCCTCTCACTCCCAAGGAGATCACTGTCTTGCCTTTATAAAGAAAAGCAAAGAAATTATTACTAGAAGTTTTGTCACCTAAACATATATTTCTAAACACTGTGGTTTAGTTTTGTATCTGTTTTGAATTTCATATACCTGGAGTCATAAAGTAAAATATTGTTTTTTGTTTGGCTTCTTTTTTCCCAGCATTTTGTATCTGAGGTTCTTCCCTCTTGTGCTGTGTAGCTGTTATTCATTCACTTGCTACATTTTAGTATCCGAATATACTACAGTTTCTTTACCCATTTGGCCATGGGTGGATATTTGGGGTACTTCCAGTTTTTAGCTATTATAGATAATGGTGTTATGAACATTCTTGCACATGTCTCTTGGAGCACAGATGCACGTGTTTCTGTCGGTTGGAATTGTTGGGGCATAGGATAAATGTATTTTCAGCCTTAGTGGCATTAAACAATACTTTTTTAAAAAAAGTAAAATCATTACTTTGATACAAATGTAAAATGAACATGTGTCAGAGATTTCTTTTGACGCATCAATTAATGAGAGAACCAGTAAGATGTTACAACTAGTTCAAAGGAGTATTGAAAGACCCACACATATGTAGGCAACAAGGGACGTTGAAATGAATTTGAGTAGATGCGGTGCAATCATTCATTGCATTCTACCAGACACAATTCATTTACATTTATATGGATAAGAAGCATTTGTATTATTAGTAGTTTCTACAACTTAAGTAGTTGTAGAATAGCTCAAAGACAATGAAAGGCAGGATAACATAGAAGGGGCGCTAGCCTGGACACTCAGTCCTTTTTTTCCCCCTGTTCAAAGTCTTTCACAGTTTTTCCTGGAAGTAGATAATACCAAATTGTTTTCCAAAATGATTGTTTCAAATTACTCTCCCACTAGAAGTGTACCAGAGTTCCTGTTGCTCCATATCCTTGACAACAGTTGGTATTGTCAGACTTTTAATTTTTGCCGTTTGGTAGGTGTCTAGTGGTATCTCTTTGTGATCTTAATTTGCATTTCCCTGATAAGAATAAGGTTAAGCCTTTTTTCACCTGTTTATTAGCTGTTTGAATTTCCCCTTATGTGAACTGCCTATTCCAGTCTTTTTCCCATTTAAAAAAAATTGGGTTACCTGTCTTTTTCCTTTTTTATTTGGTAGAAATTCTTTATATATATTCTGTACATTAATATATTATATATTTTCCAATTACATGTGTTACAGAGATCTTCTCCCACTTTTTGGTTTGCCTTATTCTTTTACTGGTGTGTTTTGATAAACAAAACAATTTTAATACAGCCCAGTTTATTACTCCTATTTATAGTTAATGATTTTTAAAAATCTCTTCTTAAGAAGTATTTGATCACCCAGATTTCTTGAAAATATTTTAGTTTATTAACTTTCAGAAACTGTATTATTTTGCCCTTCAAATTTAGATTTAAAAACCATTTCAAATTTTTTATTTCTGTTTGATGTGAAATAAAGTATCCATCGCCCCTCCCCCAATTTGGTATTCAGTTTTCCTGGCACCACTCATTAAAAAGAGTGTCCCTCCATTCACACCCAGCGGGGGCACCTTGGTCATACACCAAGTGTTCATATATGTTTGGATCTATTTCTGGGCCTTTTTGTTAAATCCCATAGATTTGCTTGACTATTTTTACAGCAACACCACACTGTAGTGTTTTTATAATAAGTTTTATAATGTCTTTATTTCTGATAGAGCCAGCACTTCTACCTGTTGTTATTTTAAGACTAAGTCTAACCCTTTATATATCCTTTTGAATTGTAGAATTAGCTCATCAAATTCCACAAAAACTAAGGAATTTTATTTGTGGTTTTTCAGACTGCATTGAATCCTCAGAAATTTCACTCCTAGGTGTTTATCCTAGAGAAATGAAAATATATGTCCACGAAAGAGTTGTAAATGAATATTTATAGCATTTTATTCATAATTGCTCAAAACCAGAAAGAACCGATATGTTTGTACATTGTAAAACTACCAAGCATTGAAAAGGAGGGAGCTACTGATAATACCCAGCAACATGGGTGCATCTCAAAAACAGTGCGCTGATCAAAAGAAGCCAGACACAAAAGAGGACATACTGTGCAACTCCATTTATAAGAAGTTTTATAACAACCACAACTACTCTGTAGTGATAAATATCAAACCAGTGTTTGACTGGAGTAGAGAGTAGAGGAGATTGGTGGGGGGAATGAACTGCACGGGACATGGGGGTACTGATTGGGGTGGTGATTATAGAGGTCATCAAACCGTACTCTAAAAATGCATGTATTTGATATGATGTATACAAATGATGTATTTGTATCCTATGCTTTAGTAAAGCATAAAACATTCTTTTTTCAGCCTTCATTAACTCATGTAGACCTGTTTGGGAAGAACTGACGTTTTTACAAATTGGATTTTCCAACCTATGAATATGGTATATATCTTCAAGTATTATTGTCTTTAAATTCTCTCAATAATATTCTGTTGTTTTCTACATAGAGACCTTTCACATCTTTTAAAGAATTATTCTTAGGCACTTATTTTTAGATATTCTTGAGTATTTTTGATGTTATTATGAAAAAATTTCATTTTGTTTAGAGCTGGTATATAAACATGCAATTCATGTTTGTATATTGATTTTTTTTTATCCAGCAATCTTGCTAAACACACTTATTGCCATTTATCTAGATTTTTTTGATTTCTGCATCCATAGTACTATCATCTGCTAAAAATGACACTTTTATTTCTTCTTTTAAATTATTTTATCTTTTATATCATTTTCTTACCTGATTGTACTGGCTAGAACCAAGATGTTGATTTTAAAGAGAAAGCTTTCAAAATTTCATCAATATGTGTTGGTTTTGCAGTAGTCTTTTTTAAAAAAGATATAGTTTTAAGGAATTTTCCTCCTATTTCTATTTTGCTAAGAGTTTTAATCATCAGTGGATATTGAATTTTATTTAAGCATTCTTACATGTATTAAAATCATATGTATTTCCTCCTTAATTCTGTTAATGTGGTGAATGACATTTAAAAAAAATGTTAAACAACCATGTGTTTCTGGAATAAGCCTAATTGGATCAAGATGGATTAATCTTTTTTGTATATTGCTATGTTTGGTTAGCTAATGTTTTTTTAGGCTTTTTACCTCTGTTCATGAATGAGTGAGACGATAGACTTCAAATTTTTCTTTCTCACAAAGTCCATCTCAGGTTTTGGTTATTAAACTTATGCTTAAAGTGAGTTAGAAAATGTTTTCTCTTTTTCTATTCTCTGGAGATGTTTGTGTATGATCAGCATTGTTTCTTCTTTAAATTTCTGGTAGAATTACTTGGTGAAGCTTTCAAGATCTGGTGTTCTCTTTGTGGTAAAGTTTTAAATTATACATTATAATTATTTAATAGTTTAAGACTACTGATTTCCTATTTCATTTTGTGGGAGTTTTGGAGAGGTAAAGTTTTCTGGAATTTGCCCCTTTCATCTAAATTTTCAAGATTCTTGGCATAAATTTGTTCAAAATATCTTGTTCTTATATATTTAACCTCTGTATGATCTGTAGAGATGTCCCCTTTAAAAATTTCTGACATTGGTTTTTTCCTAATCAATCATTCCAAGGGTTTATCAATTTTATTAATCTTTTTTAACATTTCCCTGGGTTGATCCTCTGTGTTGTATTGTTGTTTTTTCTTTACTCATTTCTACTCTTATCTTTTTCCATTTTCTTCTACTTTATGTTTGCTGATTTTTAAAAATGATTTCTTGAAATGGGGTGCTTTATTCACTGATTCTCAGCTTTAATCGATTGTAATATACATATTTAAATAATAAATTTCACTTTAAGCATTATTTTTATTGCATCCTACAATTTTGTATGAAATCATTTTATTATGATTCAGATAAGAGTATTTTCTAATTTCTACTGTGGATTTTCTAGCCATCATTTTGTTACTGATTTTTAGCTTCATTGCATTGTCAGCAAAGAACATACTCTGATTTCAGTACTTTAAATGTGTTGAGACTTGTTTGGTTTCATAGCATATGGCCCATGTTTGCTATGCACTTTCAAATGTGTGTTCTGTGGTTGATGGATACAAGGTTCTATACGTTTATTTGGCCAAGTTTACTGTTTATGTTCTTCAGATTTTCTATATCCTCACCAGTTTGTTTTGTCTTATTTGTTGTATAGGTTTCTGAGATGTGTGTTCACATCCCATGTTATGATTGTAGATTTGTCTTTTTCTTCTTGTACTTCTGTCAGTTTTGCCTTTACATATTTGGAACAATGTTAAAGAAATTTGAAATTTGGAGTTGTTATATCTTCCTGATGAATTGAACCTTTTGACATTACAAATTGACTCCCCATACACCAAATAAGAATTTTTGCCATAAGTTCTACTTTGTTTGATATTAATAAAGCCACACGAGCTTTCTTTTGGTTAGTGTTTGCCTAACATATCTTTAAAAAAAAATCTTTTTAGTTCCCATGTTTCTATATCCATATGTTTAAATGTGCTTCTTATATATACAGCATATTATTGGATTTGACTACTTTTGTCTGTTAACTGGAGCATTTAGTTCACTTACTTTTAATGTAATCACGCACATAGTTGGGTTGAAAATTATTATTATATTAAGTGCTTTCTTTTAGTCCTGCTTGTTCCATGTTACTATTTTTCTCCCCTTCTTTTGGATTGATTTTATTTGTTTGTTTACCATTCCACTTTTTCTCTCTGTTAGCATGGAATTTTTACATTCTTTTATTATTATTTTAATGGTTACATTAGAGATTTTAGTATGCATTTTTTTTAAAAAAATTTAATTTTTTTATACAGCAGGTTCTTATTAGTTATCCATTTTATACATATTAGTGTATATATGTCAATCCCAATCTCCCAATTCATCACACCCCACCCCCCCTCCACCACTTTCCCCTCATGGTGTCCATATGTTTGTTCTCTATATCTGTATCTCTATTTCTGCCCTGCAAACCGTTCATCTGTACCATTTTTCTAGATTCCACATATATGCGTTAATATACGATATTTGTTTTTCCTCTTTCTGACTTATTTCACGCTGTATGACAGTTTCTATATCCATCCACGTCTCTACAAATGACCCAATTTTGTTCCTTTTTATGGCTGAGTAATATTCCATTGTATATATGTACCACATCTTCTTTATCCATTCGTCTGTCAATGGGCATTTAGGTTGCTTCCATGACCTGGCTATTGTAAATAGTGCTACAGTGAACATTGTGGTACATGACTCTTTTTGAATTATGGTTTTCTCAGGGTATATGCCCAGTAGTGGGATTGCTGGGTCATATTTTAATTCTATTTTTAGTTTTTTAAGGAACCACCATACTGTTCTCCATAGTGGCTGTATCAATTTACATCCCACCAACAGTGCAAGAGGGTTCCCTTTTCTCCACACCCTCTCTAGCATTTGTTGTTTGTAGATTTTCTGATGATGCCCATTCTAAATGGTGTGAGGTGATACCTCATTGTAATTTTGATTTGCATTTCTGTAATAATTAGTGACGTTGAGCAGCTTTTCATGTGCTTGTTGGCCATCTGTATGTCTTCTTTGGAGAAATGTCTATTTAGGTCTTCTGCCCATTTTTTCATTGGGTTGTTTGTTTTTTTAATATTGAGCTGCATGAGCTGTTTATATATTTTGGAGATTAATCCTTTGTCCGTTGATTCGTTTGCAAATATTTTCTCCCATTCTGAGGGTTGTCTTTTCGTCTTGTTTATGGTTTCCTTTGCTGTGCAAAAGCTTTTAAGTTTCATTAGGTCCCATTTGTTTATTTTTATTTCCATTACTCTAGGAGATGGATCAAAAAAGGTCTTGCTGTGATTTATGTCAAAGAATGTTCTTCCTACATTTTCCTCTAAGAGTTTTATAGTGTCCAGTCTTACATTTAGGTCTCTAATCCATTTTGAGTTTATTTTTGTGTATGGTGTTAAGGAGTGTTCTAATTTCATTCTTTTACATGTAGCTGTCCAGTTTTCCCAGCACCACTTATTGAAGAGACTGTTTTTTCTCCATTGTATATCCTTGCCTCCTTTGTCATAGATTAGTTGACCATAGGTACATGGGTTTCTCTCTGGGCTTTCTATCCTGTTCCACTGATCTATATTTCTGTTTTTGTGCCAATATCATATTGTCTTCATGACTGTAGCTTTGTAGTATAGTCTGAAGTCAGGGAGTCTGATTCCTCCAGCTCCTTTTTTCCCTCAAGACTGCTTTGGCTATTCGGGGTCTTTTGTGTCTCTATACAAATTTTAAGAAGTTTTGTTCTAGTTCTGTAAAAAATGCCACTGGTAATTTGATAGGGATTGCATTGAAACTGTAGGTTGCTTTGGGTAGTAGAGTCATTTTCACAATATTGATTCTTCCAATCCAAGAACATGGTGTATCTCTCCATCTGTTTGTATCATCTTTAATTTCTTTATCAGTGTCTTATAGTTTTTTGCATACAGGTCTTTTGTCTCCCTAGGTAGGTTTATTCCTAGGTATTTTATTCTTTTTGTTGCAATGGTAAATGGGAGTGTTCCCTTAATTTCTCTTTCAGATTTTTCATCATTAGTGTATAGGAATGCAAGAGATTTCTGTGCATTAATTTTGTATCCTGCAACTTTACCAAATTCATTGATTAACTCTAGTAGTTTTCTGGTGGTATCCTTAGGGTTCTCTATGTATAGTATCATGTCATCTGCAAACAGTGACAGTTTTTTTTTTTTTTTTTTAACATCTTTATTGAAGTATAATTGCCTTACAATGGTGTGTTAGCTTCTGCTTTATAACAAAGTGAATCAGTTATACATATACAATATGTTCCCATTTCTCTTCCCTCTTGCATCTCCCTCCCTCCCACCCTCCCCGTCCCACCCCTCTAGGTGGTCACAAAGCACCGAGCTGATCTCCCTGTGCTATGCGGCTGCTTCCCACTAGTTATCTATTTTACATTTGGTAGTGTATATATGTCCATGACACTCTCTTACCCTGTCACATCTCACCCCACCCCCTCCCCATATCCTCAAGTCCATTCTCTAGTAGGTCTGTGTCTTTATTCCCGTCTTGCCACTAGGTTCTTCATGGCCTTTCTTTTTTTTTTTTTTTTTTCCTTATATTCCGTATATATGTGTTAGCATACTGTATTTGTTTTTCTCTTTCTGACTTACTTCACTCTGTATGACAGACTCTAACTCCATCCACCTCATTACAAATACCTCCATTTCATTTCTTTTTATGGCTGAGTAATATTCCATTGTATATATGTGCCACATCTTCTTTATCCATTCATCTGTCGATGGACATTTAGATTGCTTCCATGTCCTGGCTATTGTAAATAGAGCTGCAATGAACATTTTGGTACATGACTCTTTTTGACCTATGGTTTTCTCAGGGTATATGCCCAGTAGTGGGATTGCTGGGTCGTATGGTAGTTCTATTTGTAGTTTTTTAAGGAACCTCCATACTCTTCTCCATAGTGGCTGTATCAATTTACATTCCCACCAACAGTGCAAGAGTGTTCCCTTTCCTCCACACCCTCTCCAGCATTTATTGTTTCTAGATTTTTTGATGATGGCCATTCTGACCGGCGTGAGATGATATCTCATTGTAGTTTTGATTTGCATTTCTCTAATGATTAATGATGCTGAGCATTCTTTCATGTGTCTGTAGGCCATCTGTATATCTTCTTTGGAGAAATGTCTATTTAGGTCTTCGGCCCATTTTTGGATTGGGTTGTTCGTTTTTTTGTTATTGAGCTGCATGAGCTGCTTGTAAATCTTGGAGATTAATCCTTTGTCAGTTGCTTCATTTGCAAATATTTTCTCCCATTCTGATGGTTGTCTTTTGGTCTTGTTTATGGTTTCCTTTGCTGTGCAAAAGCTTTTAAGTTTCATTAGGTCCCATTTGTTTATTTGTGTTCTTATTTCCATTTCTCTGAGAGCTGGGTCAAAAAGAATCTTGCTGTGATGTATGTCATAGAGTGTTCTGCCTATGTTTTCCTCTAAGAGTTTGATAGTGTCTGCCCTTACACTTAGGTCTTTAATCCATTTTGAGTTTATTTTTGTGCATGGTGTCAGGGAGTGTTCTAATTTCATACTTTTACATGTACCTGTCCAATTTTCCCAGCACCACTTATTGAAGAGGCTGTCTTTTCTCCACTGTATATGCTTGCCTCCTTTATCAAAAATAAGGTGCCCATATGTGTGTGGGTTTATCTCTGGGCTTTCTATCCTGTTCCATTGATCTATATTTCTGTTTTTGTGCCAGTACCAAACTGTCTTGATTACTGAAGCTTTGTAATATAGTCTGAAGTCAGGGAGCCTGATTCCCCCAGCTCCATTTTTCGTTCTCAAGATTGCTTTGGCTATTCGGGGTCTTTTGTGTTTCCATACAAATTGTGAAATTTTTTGTTCTAGTTCTGTGAAAAATGCCAGTGGTAGTTTGATAGGGATTGCATTGAATCTGTAGATTGCTTTGGGTAGTAGAGTCATTTTCACAATATTGATTCTTCCAATCCAAGAACATGGTGTATCTCTCCATCTGTTTGTATCATCTTTAATTTCTTTATCAGTGTCTTATAGTTTTTTGCATACAGGTCTTTTGTCTCCCTAGGTAGGTTTATTCCTAGGTATTTTATTCTTTTTGTTGCAATGGTAAATGGGAGTGTTCCCTTAATTTCTCTTTCAGATTTTTCATCATTAGTGTATAGGAATGCAAGAGATTTCTGTGCATTAATTTTGTATCCTGCAACTTTACCAAATTCATTGATTAGCTCTAGTAGTTTTCTGGTGGTATCCTTAGAGTTCTCTATGTATAGTATCATGTCATCTGCAAACAGTGACAGTTTTACTTCTTCTTTTCCAATTTGTATTCCTTTTATTTCTTTTTCTTCTCTGATTGCTGTGGCTAGGACTTCCAAAACTACGTTGAATAATAGTGGTAAGAGTGGACATCCTTGTCTTTTTCCTGATCTTAGAGGAAATGCTTTCAGTTTTTCACCATTGAGAGTGATGTTTGCTGTGGGTTTGTCGTATATGGCCTTTATTATGTTGAGGTAGGTTCCCTCTATGCCCACTTTCTGGAGAGTTTTTTATCATAAATGGGTGTTAAATTTTGTCAAAAGCTTTTTCTGCATCTATTTAGATGATCATATGGTTTTTATTCTTCACTTTGTTAATATGTCTTATCACATTGATTGATTTGCGTATATTGAAGAATCCTTGCATCCGTGGGATAAATCCCACTTGATCATGTTATATGATCCTTTTAATGTGTTGTTGGATTCTGTTTGCTAGTATTTTGTTGAGAATTTTTGCATCTATATTCATTAGTGATATTGGTCTGTAATTTTCTTTTCTTGTAGTATCTTTGTTTGGTTTTGGTATCCGGGTGATGGTGGCCTCATAGAATGAGTTTGGGAGTGTTCCTTCCTCTGCAATTTTTTGGAAGAGTTTGAGAAGGATGGGTGTTAGCTCTTCTCTAAATGTTTGATAGAATTCACCTGTGAAGTCATCTGGTCCTTGACTTTTGTTTGTTGGAAGATTTTTAATCACAGTTTCAATTTCATTACATGTGATTGGTCTGTTCATATTTTCTATTTCTTCCTGGTTCAGTCTTGGAAGGTTATACCTTTCTACGAATTTGTCCATTTCTTCCAGGTTTTCCATTTTATTGGCATAGAGTTGCTTGTAGTAGTCTCCTAGGATGCTTTGTATTTCTGCGGTGTCTGTTGTAACTTCTCCATTTTCATTTCTAATTTTATAGATTTGAGTCCTCTCCCTCTTTTTCTTGATGAGTTTGGCTAATGGTTTATCAATTTTGTTTATCCTCTCAAAGGACCAGCTTTTAGTTTTATTGATCTTTGCAATTGTTTTCTTTGTTTCTATTTCATTTATTTCTGCTCTGATCTTTATGATTTCTTTCCTTCTACTAACTTTGAGTTTTGTTTGTTCTTCTTTCTCTAGTTCCTTTAGGTGTAAGTTTAGATTGTTTATTTGAGATTTTTCTTGTTTCTTGAGGTAGGCTGGTATTGCTGTAAACTTCCCTCTTAGAACTGCTTTTGCTTCATCCCATAGGTTTTGGATCGTCGTGTTTTCATTGTCATTTGTCTCTAGGTATTTTTTGATTTCCTCTTTGATTTCTTCAGTGATCTCTTGGTTATTTAGTAGCGTATTGTTTAGCCTCCATGTGTTTTTGTTTTTTATGTTTTTTTTCCCTGTAATTGATTTCTAATCTCATAGCATTGTGGTCAGAAAAGATGCTTGATATGATTTCAATTTTCTTCAATTAACTGAGGCTTGATTTGTGACCCATGATGTGATCTATCCTGGAGAATGTGCTGTGAGCACTTGAGAAGAGAGTGTAATCTGCTGTTTTTGGATGGAATGTCCTATATATAGCAATTATATCTATCTGGTCTATTGTGTCATTTAAAGCTTGTGTTTCCTTATTAATTTTCTGTTTGGATGATCTGTCCATTGGTGTAAGTGAGGTGTTAAAGTCCCCTACTATTATTGTGTTACTGTCAATTTCCTCTTTTATAGCTGTTAGCAGTTGCCTTATGTATTGAGGTGCTCCTATGTTGGATGCATATATATTTATAATTGTTATATCTTCTTCTTGGATTGATCCCTTGATCATTATGTAATGTCCTTCCTTGTCTCTTGTAACATTCTTTATTTTAAAGTCTATTTTATCTGATATGAGTATAGCTACTCCAACTTTCTTTTGATTTCCATTTGCATGGAATATCTTTTTACATCCCCTCACTTTCAGTCTATATGTGTCCCTACGTCTGAAGTGTGTTTCTTGTAGACAACATATATATGGGTCTTGGTTTTGTATCCATTCAGCAAGCCTGTGTCTTTTGGTTGGAGCATTTAATCCATTCACGTTTAAGGTAATTATCAATATGTATGTTCCTATTACCATTTTCTTAATTGTTATGGGTTTGTTTTTGTATGTCCTTTTCTTCTGTTGTGTTTCCCACTTAGAGGAGTTCCTTTAGCATTTGTTATAGAGCTGGTTTGGTGGTGCTGAATTCTCTTAGCTTTTGCTTGTCTGTAAAGCTTTTGATTTCTCTGTCGAATCTGAATGAGATCCTTGCCGGGTAATCTTGGTTGTAGGTTCTTCTCTTTCATCACTTTAAATATATCATGCCACTCCCTTTTGGCTTGTAGAGTTTCTGCTGAGAAATCAGCTCTTAACCTTATGGGAGTTCCCTTGTATGTTATGTGTCATTTTTCCCTTGTTGCTTTCAATAATTTTTCTTTGTCTTTAATTTTTGTCAATTTAATTACTGTGTCTCTGCGTGTTTCTCCTTGGGTTTATCCTGCCTGGGACTCTCTGCGCTTCCTGGACTTGGGTGGCTCTTTCCTTTCCCATGTTAGGGAAGTTTTCGACTATAATCTCTTCAACTATTTTCTCGGGTCCTTTCTCTCTGTCTTCTTCTGGCACCCCTATAATGCAAATGTTGTTGCGTTTAATGTTGTCCCAGAGGTCTCTTAGGCTGTTTTCATTTCTTTTCATTCATTTTTCTTTATTCTGTTGTGTGGCAGTGAATTCCACCATTCTGTCTTCCAGGTCACTTATCCATTCTTCTGCCTCAGTTATGCTGCTATTGATTCCTTCTAGTGTATTTTTCATTTCAGTTATTGTGTTGTTCATCTCTGTTTGTTTGTTGTTTAATTCTTCTAGGTGTTTGTTCTTTAATTCTTCTAGGTGTTTGTTAAACATTTCTTGCATTTTCTCGATCTTTGCCTCCATTCTTCTTCCGAGGTCCTCGATCATCTTCACAATCATTATTCTGAATTCTTTTTCTGGAAGGTTGCCTCTCTCCACTTCATTTAGTTGTTTTTCTGTGGTTTTATCTTGTTCCTTCATCTGGTACATAGCCCTCTGCCTTTTCATCTCATCTGTCTTTCTGTGATTGTGGTTTTTGTTCCACAGGCTGCAGGATTGTAGTTCTTCTTGCTTCTGCTGTCTGCCCTGTGGTGGATGAGGCTGTCTAAGAGCTAGTATGCATTCTTGATTTAGGCCTTAGATAACTTTAATGTTATTTATGTCTCTTTTGACTTATAACCTTGTCTTATATGTCATTATTTTTGTGTATTTTACTTCTATATATTGCAAATGCCCAAGATATTATTATTGTTTTACACAACCATTTATTCTGATTTTCTCATATATTTATTCTGCTCTTTGCTCTCCATTTATTCTTGTATCATTGATTTTCCATCTGGGATCACTTAATTTTTGCCTGAAGAACAAATGTCCTTCAGTGATTCTTTTATTGTAGATCTGCTGGTGACAGATTCTTTCAGTGTTTGTTTGTCTGAAATGTCTTTATTTCACCATCATTCTTAAAGGATATTTTCCCTGTGCATAGAATTCTAGGCTGTCAGTTAGATTCTTTCAACACTTTAAAGATATTCACTTATTTCTGGCTTCCCTTGTTTCTGTTGATAAGTTAAAGTCTAATTTTTGTTCCTTTTTTTTCCCCTTTGACTGATTTTAAGTTTTCTGTTTGTAGTTTTCAGCAGTTTTAAAGTAATATGCTTAGATGAAGTTTTCTTGTTATTAATTCTGCTTGGAATTTCTAGGGCTCCTTGTCTTAGCTCTCTCTAAGGCCAGATGTCATTCTTCAGTTTTGGAAAGTTCTCAGCTATTATGTTGTCAAATATTGCTTTCTTCCATTCACTCTGCTCTCCTACTTGGGCTATAATTACTTTTATTTACTTTATTAATTACTTGGGCTTAATTACCATCTCACTTTATCCTATAATGTATCTTTTCCTGTATTTTCCATCATTTTGTCTTTCTGCGCTGCACTCTAGCTTTCTTCTGACTTCTAATTCCTACTTCAGCAGTATCTATTTTACTAAAGCTAAATTCATTCATTAAGTTATTAGTTTTAGTTAATATATTTTTAGGTCTAAACTTTCCATTTGGTTCTCTTTTTTTTTGAGTTTCCCACGTATCTTAATTTCTTAGGGCATTTGTAATAATTTCCTATATTACTAAAAAGTGAATGGCCTAAAACAACAGAAATTTATTCTCTCATGGTTCTGGAGTCTGTAAGTCTGAAGTCAGGGTTTTAGCAGGGCCACACTGCCTCTGGATGCTCTAAGGAGGAATCCATTCCTTTCCTCTTTCAGCTTCTGGTGGCATTTCTTGTCTTGTGATCACATGTCTCTGTGCTCCATAATCACATTGTCTTGTCCTCTGTGTGTCAGTCTTAAAACTCCTTATGCTATTATCTTATAAGGATACATCTGATTTCATTTTGGGCTCACCTGGGTAATCCAGGATAAGCTCCTCCTTTCAGCACCTGTAATTTCGTCAGATCTTTTACCATATAAGGTAATATTTACTCCTTTGCCATATGAAGTAATATTCACAAGTCTCAAGAATTAGGACATGAAGATATCTTTTGGGGGGCCACCATTCACCCCACTATACCATTCCATGTTGAAATTTCTAACCTTGTAAAAAGTAAAATTTCTAACAAAAAGTTTCAGGTAATTCCAAATATGGAGCCCTGTGGATCTATTTCTATTTCTCTTGTTCCTGCTGGTTTTTATTTATATCTTCTTATCTTCTCATGTGCTTAGTTATTTTTAATTGAGTGTGAAATATTATATTTGCACAATTATTTGCAGATATAATTTTTGGTTAACGTTATCCAACTCTAGAGGGGATTAAATTTGCTTCTGCAAGTCCTTGGAGATTTAGCATTCTAGAAGCACCTTATTTCAGTTTCAGAGGTGGAGGTGGTTTGAACATAAGCCACAGTCCTCTGCAGGGTCCTGTTAGCTTTTTGTTCTTCCTCCTGCTAGGATGTAGCTCTTTGGGGATCCTAACCCAAAGCAAATGATATGCTCAGGTCTATTCACCCTATTTCCAGCAGACTGTGAACACAAATCTCTATCCCCCTGGCTCTTCAAAGCATCTGTAGAGGGAAAACGGGTCCAAAATGTTGTTCTCTTTTCTCTGGACTTCCTTCCTTCCCTTGATTCACATTTAATGCCCCACCCCCACCCCCCATCTGGTTGGCTTTGGGATGTTTTTAAGCATCTCATAAATATTTTGTCTGTTCTTTCCTTCTTGTGTTTGATAGAAAGATTTGTCTGGCAGATCTGGCAGATCTAGTGGCTTATTATCAGAAGTAGAAGTCTCCCTGAAGCTTTTCTCTTCTATCTTAAATTTTTATGATGAAAAACTTCTGACATCGCAGAAGTAGAGAGAACAGTGCAAAAAACTGTGGCCCATACCACCACCCAAATTCAACTGTTTTCAAGGTTTTGTTATGTTTGCTTGAACATGTTCATGATGTATGAGAAGAGAAAGTTAGAAAGCAGGGCAGTATTTAAACAGAGTCGTCCCTTTACCTCTTACGTCCAGCATCAGAGGCAGGACTTCTTCCTTGGTTACTGCTGTGTCCTCAGCTCCTAGCGTAGGGTGTAGCTGGTGCATATTTTGTGCTTTGTGAGCTCCTGTTGAATGAATGAAATATTCTGTATAACCATAGACTGTTGAAGCTGGAAGAGGTCTTAACTTACCATAAGGAGGCTCAGTTTGTAGAAGGGGATGCTGAGATCCTAAGATTTGAGATGTGTTGAAGGTCACGTAGATGCATAGTAGAGTTAGGCCAAGGTCCTAGCTCAGGGCTCTTTCCAATTTCTATACTTCTTCCCCACTTTGCTAGCTTGTTTAACTACCACTTTTTCTTCTCTTCTGATAAAACTGAAGTTTAAGGGCATTTCATTACAAGTATGATGATAAAACATGGCATTAAGACATGACCAGGCAAGTTTTATTGGCCATTACTACCTGCCTCAAGTGAGTGGCGAAGCCTTTGACCACTCGAGGCATATTTTTTTTTTTTTTTTAAACTGTTCTTAAATTTATTTATTTATTTATTTATTTATTTATTTTTGGCTGTGTTGGGTTTTCGCTTCTGTGTGAGGGCTTTCTTTGGTTGTGGCGAGCGGGGGCCACTCTTCATCACGGTCACGGGCCTCTCACTGTCGCGGCCTCTCTTGTTGCGGAGCACAGGCTCCAGACGCGCAGGCTCAGCAGTTGTGGCTCACGGGCCCAGCTGCTCCGCGGCATGTGGGATCTTCCCAGACCAGGGCTCGAACCCGCGTCCTCTGCACTGGCAGGCAGACTCCCAACCACTGTGCCACCAGGGAAGCCCGAGGCATATATTAATAGCTCCATAAAATACATGCTGGATTGTTAGTGCTATTATCATCTGGCTATTACATTTCCTAAAATTATTGTACAAATACCACTTTAAACAATTTTCTTTTTCTCTTTTCTTTTTTTTCTTTTTAACTGGGAAGATTAGCCTTCTCTTATGAGGGACAATTCTTCATTTGCTAAAGAAACTAGAATTGTCAGTTAACTTGGAAATTTCTGAGTATGAGCGTTGGAGTCAGACTCATCTGTGTTCATATATTTGCTTTCTTATTTACTGGCTTTACAACATTTAGGCAACTTTCCTAATCTCTTTGAGCCTTCGTTTTCCCTCCTGTCAAATAACAACAAAATACCTATCTTTTAGAATTCATATGCGGAAAACACCTAACATAGTCCTTTGAACATAGTAAGTAGTCAGTAAATCAAATATTGTTGTCATTCTTATGAGGTTTAATTGTATGTTGTTGTGATGATGAATGCAAAAGGGAATTTTTTTCCTTTGATTAGTCAATTTATTTGTAAGATTAAAAAATGTCTCAGAGCACTAACATGAACTTTAGTTTAATTTCTTATTAATAAAAGAGCTAATGTGAGTTGAACATGTGCTCTGTTCCAGGCTGTGTACTAAGTGCTTAGGTACACTGTTTAATCCTGACTTTATGAGATAGGTGCTGTTATTATCCTCACAGGTGAAGCAATTTAGAAGTTAAATGATTTGTCTGGGATTTTCAAGCTGATAAGAGACAGAACTCATAGGAAACCCAGGGTTCCCCTTGCCTGCGGTTTTAACTGTTCTGCTGTACTGCCTCCCTCCAGGACTTCCGAAGTTCACAGTTGATGCCAGGGAGTTCATTGAAAAGAAAACATGTCTGATAAAAACTAAAATTGAGTGGGGAGAATTGGATCAGGAAAATGTTGCTAATGCAGATGGCTCTTGCTCATTTGGAGGCTGATGGAGGGCTTGGCTGAAAGTCTACACTGGTGCTTATTTTGAAGGTGGCCATGATTAAACAAATGAATCATATAAACAAAGGGAATCTTGAACCTATTTAAGTAAATAGACTTTTCCCAAGCATTTGACCACTTCTCCACATACAAAATTAAATGCAATTTGTTCTAACGTGTTTATGATTATAGTCCCTTCAGATGTTCTCTGCTTGGCACACTTTTGGACATTTGTTGATTACTTTTTAGCATCCACCTCCTTTTTCTCACAGCACCTAGCTAATTCTTTTGGGAACCATTTTATACCTCATTCGATAGTAGCCACTTAACCTGGGGGGTGGATGGACCCTGATTGGCAGGACCCATCTTTCAAATACCATCCTTCTTGAGGAGTATTGGGCAGACCTCACCCAGTCATTACTTAAGTCAGTGTATAACATTTTCCCTGTCTATGTTGATGAGGTCAGCACTGGGCATGTGATCTAAATTGGTCAAGTCATTGTGATGCACAGGACTTTTGTTTGAGAAAGAGAAAATTGCTCTTTCTCTGCATGGTCTGGGCTGCCCATGTGAGGCTTGGTGCTGCTGCAGCCATTTTGCTTCCATGAGGGAAACCAGCCTAAGGATGATGCAGACACAAGGAGGAGGGCAAAGGTGAAAGAATTGCAGAGGGGCTGAGCTGGAGCAATGATCAAACCATCTCTAAAGTTTGTCCTACTGCAGGACTTTTTTGGTACATGAACTAATAAGTTTCATTTGTTATCTAAGCTCGTTTAAGTTGAGTTTCCTGTTTCATGCACTTGAACTTATGCTAACGTTTTATTGCATTGTACATATACATTTCCTATTATTTGGGTTTTATGGTAATAGAGATTGAACCTCCCTATCATTGATTGGGATAAGCAAAGTTTAAGTATTAAGACAAAACTCCCTGGCAGAAAGCAATGTTGTCCATGTTATTGAGGACCGTGTAGCCTCTTGAGATGCCTTGGCAAGATTTTAGATGTGTTATATTGTAGGTCTTCTCTGTAAGCCTCTCTACTGTGGGTCACTTTCTGGCTTACCCAGTTATATGATATCTGTAACCCTCACTTTCCCCATCCGTAAATTCAGGAGAGTAATAGTATCTACTTTATTTGGGGGGTGTAAGGCCTAAATGAGCTGATTTGTGTAAAGTGTCTAGCATAGGGTGTGTCACATAGTGAATGCTTAATGAGTGTTGGTTGTTTCTATTATTGGCATTATTATTCTTTTAGTTAGTTTTCTTAAAATTCTCTCCCAGAGCAAATCTTTGTTCCCTTTTTAGCCCTCATCCCTAAAAAATTGAACAGTGTTGATCAGAGCAAGAGGGGCAGACAGAGAAGTTTTGCGAAGTCTATAAAATGACCTTGGAAACTCCGTCATTTCCCTTCCTATGCTATGCTTCTCAGACTTGGAGCTCTGTGAGCGGGCCCTGGTCTGTGCTTTGGCCTCAGCGGTGTGCCTTGTGCTTGGGATGACTGTGTCCCCCACGTGATCCTGTTGATGGCCTGCAGGGCTCTGTGCAGGAATCATCGGGTGGTGCAGCCAAGTTCTTCGTGAGCTGAATAATCATGTCACTTGGTGAGGTGAGGCGGAACAATAGCAACAAAATACCTTTTTTTGCCTTTTTGAATTAAGCGAACAGAAAATTCATTATTCAAGTATGAGGAATGTTAATTTTTAGATGGACGAGAGTGAACTTATTAATAACAATGACAGCAGTCTGGGACAGAGAATGATGACTGAAATCAGGGGACCGAAGTATATAAATAAATAAAATAGTGGCACTTCCTAAGCATCTTTCCTGCCCCAGGCTCACTGCTGCTGTCAAGGGAAATATGTGTGTGGCAGCGTTCACTCTGAAAAGGGAACACATATATATTTCCCTGTGTCTGAGGTTTGTACATTCTGAAGAGCCTAAAGACAATTTTTTGCTATCTTTCTGAGAAATTAACTTCTGTTTTTCCCTTCCTGTGAGCCAAAAGAATAGGTCATCACATGCTCCCCACTCAAAGTTTATGGAAAGAAACATAGGCCTTACTCAGGGTCTTCACCAACTGGGTAGGGTTTAATTGGTCATGGAGGAAATTTCCAGGGCTGGTTTGCAGTTGTAGTACATGCACGTCTCCAAGTCTGAGTGGGCTGGGCCCCTCTTTGCGGACTAACTTCTTCCCTGACTAATCCCATGAGTACATGGCTGATGAGAATAAAAGCAACTGTTGCTAATTAAGTATTCATCAAACACATTATTCTTTAAATGTGTTCTCATTTTATCTCATAATAATCAATAACCCAATGATAGCTGTCCTATTTTTATCCTCATTTCACTGAGGAGGGTTTAAACAGAGGCTTGGAATGTTCAGTAACTTGCCCAGGACACAGTCTTAGGAAGTACAGCCCCCCGCTCAACCTCAGGTTGCCACCAGAGGATGTGTTCTTAACAACTATTCTACTCTCCCTTGATAACATGATTATTTCCTTGCCTGGTATATATTCTTGTATGTGGTATTATGCTTGTGTTCTTATTATTCTTGGTATGTAGAGGCATTTTTCTTCTTGCTCCTGCTCCCACTTCCTTCCTTATTAATCAGTATGCACCTCTTTATGACTGAGCCCCTTTTTCCAATTGCCCTACTCTCTAGCCCACCTCATGTTTACATATAGTCCTGTGGGTGGACCAGAGTGGGTAGCCCATGTGCATAGGCTTTTACAAAGATGCAACGTGGAGAAGAATGGAAGCTTCTGTGGCAGGTCTAGGTTCTTTTTTCCACCTACTTCTTCCTTCTGCACCCCAGTGTACTTACCGTCCTTGTCTTTTTGCTCCTATATGCCTTTCCATTATCCTTGCAGCTCACATTCTGACATTCTGTCTGGAGACATTTAGCTCTCCTGGCATCTAGGCTACAGAACCCTAATACTTGAAGCAATTTTCAAAAGTGTGGAAAAGAGTTATATATAAAGAGTAATGTTTGGTAAAAGGACTGAGGGACAGAACAGCAACTTGGTCAGAGCCTGGCTCTTACATTTGTGGTAATAGCTCAGTATCTCCAATTTTCTTTCCACCATCTTCTTTAAAGTGCTTCCAAAGAAGAATTTGATCATGGAAGGTTATGACTGGTGGTAAGCTGCTCTCCCTGAGTTCATTTATTCATTTATTTAACAAACGGTTATTGCCTGTACTCCTTAAGGTTCCTAAATTTCGTTGGCTCACCAGTGCTTTTATTGAAAGCTATGGATTCTTTTTCCATAAAAATCCACAGCCTTGCATGTAGTTTGAACAGATTCATGGACCTTTGAAGCCCATCTGAAGACTCCCAGCTAGGAACCCCAGCTTTGTGATGTACCACCTTTCTTGTTTAATCACATTCTAATCTCCAAATCAAGGCCTTCTTCATTTATGAATATAGAGAGAAATTCAACCCAGATTCTTGGATGGCACTGTGTTCAGCCAAGTTCTGTTTGTTCATCACTGAAACTATACAAGGCTGTTAAAAAAGAAAGAAAGTAACTATGCAGAATTAACTCATGATCAAAGAGGTGTCCTTAGCAAAGGTGCTGTCTTCATCCATCAGCCTTCTGAAACTTGGTATGTAGGGTCTCTAAAATATTTTATGGGGAATTTAAATACTTTGTTTGAAATAAAGTCCTAGGAGAGAGGAAAAAGAAAATCTCAGGTATGATTAGGCATAGTGGGTTAGGTAAGTCTCAGTCATTTTGAAAAAAGTAATACCAATACAGTGAGTTCTTAGATCTGTAGATGTGTTTGTGTATGTGTATGTGTGTGTGTGTAATGTCTGAAGAAAAAGAAGATTTTTACACCTAAAGGAAAAGAGCATCTTCCTTTGGGGTTCCTTAGTCCACAGCAGTATGACAGCTAATCAGAAAGCTGCCAGTCTATGAGGGGTTTCATTGACTCTGTTTTCATCTTATTTTCTTGGATGATTTATAGTTTCTCTGACAGGTCTGGTGCACCCTTTGCATTCCTAGGAGGAATCATACATCACTCAGAGTCCTAGAATACAGGAAGAGAACCACAGTACCTGGGCTTCTTTGCTGTTGTGGTTTACACTGACTTCCGTCATAAACGGAAGTTGACTGGTTACAAAAAAGCGAATGGAATTTTTTGCTGACTTTCTGGTTACACACTCACTGCTCCCTCTCCAGTAAGAGTAACAGGAGAGTTCTCAAGCTAGAGTGGCATTGTGTTTCCACGCAGAAAACCAGAGCCTCCTGTAAACTGAGGTGAGGTGGAAAGGGCATGAGATCCCAGGGCTGGACATCTGTCTTTTGTTTTTAGGAGCTGTGGTATAATTGGTCAAAGGGACTCATTATCTAGAGCTTCCCATACGTCATTCTGGAATGTCCTGCTCAAAGGAGAAGAAGCCAAGTCCTGTCTTCACCTTCCTGAAGTCTTCAGTGGCTCCTGACCTTTGGGTGGTGTGTTCTGCTCGGTGCCAGACTCTTTTGCTGTAGCATTTTGGAGAACCCAGATTCCTCTCTGGCCTGGCAGATCCCCTCTCAGGCTGAGCAGGGAGTGGCTGAGGCCGTATCTGTGTTGCTTGCTCCTGGCGTTGCCTGCCTGCCAAGGGCACCACGCAGAGCCTGGGTGAAGTCATTCTCCCCTGAAAACCGAGACGGGAAATTTCTTTTGAAGCATAGGAACCGACTGAGAAGGTTATGAAGAGCCTAGCTGAGAATAAGGCTGAGGAGTTTGTTCTTTGAGGTTTAGAAAGGGGTCACATTACTCTTACTTCTCTGGTTGCTTCTACTAACAAATTATTAGGATGAATTTCCACTGTAAAAAAAATGGCCATTTGAAAGTATTGGAAAATGTACTAAATTAAACATTCATTTTTAAAATTATAAGGCACACTATGAGAAGATCAGGCAGTGAGCTGAGAATTATCGTTGAAGTTTAATTTGTGTGTTTGCTTCTTGATATCTGGATGGAAACCAACGGGGCTGGCCATGCTCATTTCTTCTTTCTCTACCTTCTACCCACAGGGCCTCATTATAATTCCTTTTCATTCTTTTAGTTCCCTCATATTGTCCACATCCTCTCCTCCCCTGGAATCTTGCTCTCGGGAAAGAATCTGACCTCAGTTATCTATAGCTTATAAACCTTAATGTGAATGTAAACCTGGATACTGATACTCCTAGGGGAATTAGAATGATATCACTTATTATGAATTAGAAGTCTTGCTTCTTTTATGAAGGAGGTAGAGACCAGTACCTAAACACATTTCAAAAATAAATTTGAATACTTACCTGGCAGGGGAGATACCATGATCAAGAAGGTGGTTTTCCCAGGGTGAGGCTCATCCGTTATGCTCGGGTGTGGTGAGCCCTACGATTTCCCCAAAATGTGGGAAACTCGACTGCATCATTTGTCTAAATTAATGCTGAGTGTAACAGAGATATCAGATATGGAAATAAAATCCTGTAGGCAGAGTTTGACCATGAGAACATAGCCTCATATAGAAATCTGCAGAAAGCTAAGTGAGAGATTTGTATTTCTACTGGGCATGGAGTTGAGGGGGTTCCTATCTATCTAGATCTTAAAGGACAGATGAGGTGGAGGAGTTCCCAAATGACATTGTTATGGGATCTTCTCTGCAAACCTAGAACTCTGATAAAGTAATGATGGGTGAGCAACTTTGTAAGACCCTGGAAAGAAGAAGAAGAAGAATCTGGAATGTGTTCTTATATGCTTTTGATTATACCTTTGGTATGATGTGATGACCTCTTCCAGCTCTCAACAATGGCTTCCTTTTGGCCAGAGGTTATTTGACTGCTTCAGAGTGATCCTGAAAACATAATTCCTTGATTTCATCTGTGGCCATTTGTTAACTCATTGATGGCTGTCTTGCCTACTGTTGTTTCCTGGG
The DNA here is from genome assembly GCF_965194825.1 of Balaenoptera physalus. Taxonomy (NCBI): domain Eukaryota; kingdom Metazoa; phylum Chordata; class Mammalia; order Artiodactyla; family Balaenopteridae; genus Balaenoptera; species Balaenoptera physalus. The sequence goes on along the minus strand of NC_138882.1, from coordinate 130,196,826 downwards.
AATTCTTAGAGAAATTCTGAGATAAACAACTCCTTTGTCTGTGGAAGTTAGCTTTGGAAATGACAAATGAAATTTTTATCTTCATGTCGTATGTACTATCCAATCCCAGGTGGATAAAAACTTATGTATATTTAACAGTTTCTCTGAAAAAGTATAGGAAGCATTGGCACCAAGATATTAACTAGAGTAAGTGGTCCCATTATAGTTTTCATAGCATCCTATCCTGTATTTTTTTCCTTGTAGCATTTATCAGAATTGCAATTCATTACTTGTGTAATGCTTGGTTATCAGTTTCTTTCCTAGAACAAGGACTGTGTCCTACGCCAGGCCCAGAGTAGTGTTAACTAAACTTCTGAGTGATGGAATGAGAGGTGCTTATTTTCTTGTTTCTGGTTTTCTCTAGTTTTACAACTTCTACCATGAGCATATTTTTTTTTCCTCATTACAAAATATAAGTCTTACTAAAATGAAGGGTGCATAATTAAGTACTCTGTATTACTTTTAAAAGAAGATATTTGTGCAGCTGAAGAAAAAACCTACATGGAAAGAACTAGCAAAGAAAGGGACATATGGAAGAGTGTATGGAAATAAGTTTCCTCTCCTGGATCTGAGAGCTTGCTAAGTAGAGGAGATATCCTAAAGAGAGTACAAAGTGTGCTGAGATCAAGAAGAGAGAATCCCCATAATAGCAGATAATTGACCTGGCAACTTTATCGTCACTTAAAATAATGACATAGTTCATATTATTGTTCTCTACCTTTTAGAATTGGGCTTGTTTTTTCAAGAAAAAAATAAGTGAAACTGTTACTGTAGAATCACTTGTTAGATATATTATGTTTCAGGATATATTTCCAGGTACTTCATGGTGGAAATTTGGCCTTTGGAGCTTAGGCTTGGTTTTCATGTATTTTCTGTGTCAGTATATTTTAGTATGCCTTTAAGTAAATTGGGTAGCAAACTCTCACCCCCAATGATTTATGACTGATTTGGAGTAGCTATAATTTTTTTTAATGTCAGAAGAATTTAAATTTACTACATGGCAGTCATATTCCAAAGTCACACTTAGTAGTAAAACCACAGAAGAAGTCATTTACACTTAACAGGGGCTGTAGGTCTTAAGCAATGGTCGTTTGGTAATGTATCTTTTGATTTTAGGTTGAACAGAAGCTTGATGTTTTGGGGTCTCTGGTTTTCAGGTGAGTGGCTAATAGTCTGTTGTCAGAAAAGCGCTGGGGACCGGAACATGTACTTGGCTTCTTTGAGTGCAGAAACTCTGCTTCTTGGTGGACCACAGTTTGACTTTGTTTTCAGGGTTGCCGTGGTGTAACAAAGCATCCCTTATGCCTTTGGGGTTGTCCTTGCCACCCATCACCTGCCAATTGGTTCCTGTCTGTGGAAATGTTCTGAGTTGGAAAATGAGGTGTGAGAAATACTTTATTTAATTCTAGGCTACTCTTAACTTTTGGATACCATTACATTTGAAAGTTTAAGATTTGGCCTGGTTCACTTGCTCATCTTTTCATTTGAAAATATGCATTAACTAATTTTTGAGCGTTTGCTATTGCAGGGCACCATACTAGGCACTGTGGAATTAGATTCAGAGAGGAGAGATAGGCTCTGTTCTCATTAAGTTTACGGTATGAGAGGCAAGAAAAAACCATCAACTGAAAAGCTACACAGCTTTTATAAAAATTTTTTATTTTATATTGGAGTATAGTTGATTAACAATGTTGTGTTAGTCTGTGGTGTACAGCAAAGTGATTCAGTTATACATATACATGTATCTATCTGTTCTTTTTCAAATTCTTTTCCCATTTAGGTTATTACAGAATATTGAGCAGAGTTCCCTGTGCTATGCAGTAGGTCCTTGTTGGTCATCTGTTTTGAATATAGCAGTGGCTACACAGCCTTTTAATTGAAGTTGTGATCTGGTCTGGTATAGGTGTTATGAGGAAGTCTAAGTGGAAGATACGCTAGGGGGAAGTAGCTAGATGGGAGGGATGGAGAGTGTGGTGACTTTATGTGAAGACCTTGAAGTGAGAAGGAACTTTGTCATTGTAGAGATGCAGTGACTACAGCTCAGTGCGGGAGGGTGCGTGTACCCCCAGGGCAGATAGAACAGAGGTCAGGGGCCAGATGGTGGGGCTCCTAGCCACGTTGAGGGCTTTGGACTCTGTGAGCTAGGAGCTTTCAGTTGATTTAAATGTCTACTTCAGGAAGGATGTGTAGGGGACACATATTATTTCACTTGCGTGTAGCTTGGCCACCCCTCCGTTAGCCCCCTTGCTGTTTTGGAAATTGCTTCCCTATCACTCTATCTCCATGATTATCATGGAGGCAGTCATTCTGCATTAGGCTACTCTGTGTCTGAGCCACAGTGGATTGATCCAGGGGTTTTTCTTATTTGATTCCCTGGGGTATTGGAATTGGCACTGAGAAAGAGAAGTTAGTTTCTCTCCTGGTGGCCTGAAACAGGGGACAAAAGTGCAGAGCTCTTTGGAGGCCATGTTCTGTCAGGTGGCCTGAGACACAGAGATGGAGGAATGAAGCAAATCCACAGATTTGCTTTAAGGTGAAATCAGAGACACAGAACCTATTCCTGAGTCCTCCACATGCTCCAGGCCTTGGTTCTAGACCATTCTAGTATGTATCTTAGCCTTGGATTCCACAATATAATAGTATTGCTCTAAAAAATCTTCTCTCCCCACTTTTTGTTAAAATTAGCCAGAGTCAGTTTCAGTGACTAATGTAAAATTATTTTTTTCTGTGTGTGCAGACATTTATAGACATATATTACAATTCTGCTTTAGGCCCATCTTCTGATTGTAAGTGGGCCTCAAAGCTTGTGAAGTCATGGAAAGTCAATTATCCTCTAGTTTAGTTTGAGGATACGAAGGAAAAGGAGAAATTCAGTTCATCTGACATTTCCCAAGGATGAAAATGTGTTCCAAGGAAACTGCTGCATAAGCAGAAACACTTTAACAAGATAATTTATGGATTTGAGTGTAAAAACTTAATGAGAAGTGAGATTTTTTACCTGTAGTATTCTCTCTCATCTGAGTCTTTAAAGCCCACTCAGGTCTTATTTCTTTTTAAAGGCGATACAAACAGCAAGAGTATTAGCATAAATAAAAAATGTGGTTTATTTATAAGCATGACCGACTACATTTTCTGAATTCAGTCTTTGCTGCACTTGCACCTCTTGGAGTGAGCAGCTTTGCTAATGGCAGGGCCACTCGCGCTGGTCTGGCCTCTGGTCCCGCTCATTTGAATGACCAGCCTCTGCCAACCACTGCTGAGATTGGAGAAAGTGCTAGCCTGAAAATAGGCAAATTAAAGACAGTTCTACGGTGGTGTGATACCAAGTAGTCCTCTTACCTAGTTACTGAGCTCATCGTGAAACAGTGTAGTACAGCGGAGAAGAGCAGGCTTCTGTGGATTCAGACCTGTGTGGAAACCCCACCTCTGCTCTTCACACACTGAGTGACTTCAAGCAAGTTACCTGATCTTTCTAAATAAAATGGGTCACTAACAGTACCTACTGCATTAGAATATTATGCTTCAGTAAAATAATGTTTATGAAGCACCTAGTAAGCTTTTAATATTAGCAATTATTATGGGTATTATTATGTAAAGCAGTTACCACAATGCCTAGAATTTGATAAATGCTATGGCTCTTTTATCCTTAAAATGTACATATCCATATCTTTAAAACTTCAGTGGGTAAACATCTCCCCTGACCTATGTGTCCCTGGACAGCAGGTGAAGAATCCTTGACTCATTCCAACCTCTCATTTGATAGGCAGAGAGATTGAGTGAGACCCAGAAGAGTGGCAGTTTCCTAAGGTCAGGCAGTGCCTGGCAGAGCTGGCTGTGGAACTCAGGGACCTGTTTCTTCATTCAGTTTTGTACACACAGCGTTGCCTGTTTCATGTGTAGAAGATCTAGCTCATTCTTAGGCTTCATTGATATGTATACAGAGGGCACATGACATTTGCAAAAGATACAGTTTGAGGCCATCCCAAACCTTCAGACTTGTGAATATGGAAATGTTTATACAGATCCTTGTTTGTCCCAAATCATATTTCTGTTAGGGATCATGTGTTTCCTATGCAGAGCCTTATTTACTAAAGTATCTTCCTTTGCTTGATGGCAAATTTTCACAAGAAACCTGAGTTTGTAATCACTTCGCAGGTATTAGTGCACCCAAGGACAAGGAGGGAATCTCCAAGTTTTATTGCTAGAAAGATGCTGGGCACCTGGATTCTAAATGATTGCCCCAAACACTGGTTGCATCATGTAGTTGAGCCAAATTTGTACTTCAGTGAAATTTCACACTAGAACATGTCATGGATCTTTGGGATTGCTCATGAATAATTGAAGTAATGATTGTTAAGTCCTTTAATTCTAGACATTTACTCTATGATGGTTCCGTTATACTTGACATTGGTCGGACTCCTGGGTTCCATGGAGGGCCCTATTTTAAGAGGGCTGCAGCCAGACATGATACATAAAGAACAAGCAATGAGGGTGGGAAGAAGCTTTAGGAGTTGGGTTCTGTGAGGGAGGGTAAAGGAATTGGGTATATTTGCCTTGGAAGAGAGATGAAGAGGGGTAATAAAATCTGCCTTCAGATATTTTAAGGCTGTCAGGAGGAGCATACCCAGTATACTCTGTCATACTGGGTATTTCAGAAGACATATTTTAGGCTGTTTATTAAAAAAAATGTGGGTGATACTTGAGTAACATTAACTATAACAATTAAAGCTTCCAGTTATTGAGCGCTTAATGGGTATGAAGTACTATGCTAAGTGCTTTCCAGGGATTACAGTCCCTATTTTATAGATGATGAAACTGAGAGTCAAGTAGGTTTGGGAATTGGCCCCAGAGCGCCCCTTAAGTGGAAGGTTCGTAGGACTCCAGAGCCTTGTGAAGAGCAAATGCCTCCCTCACAGTGTGGATGGGAGGTTCTAGGAGGGATAGGGTCTGGGAGCACCTCCCTGCCTTGTGTTTCACTCTACCTGGCCGTCCTAGCACAGGGCTTGGCCTCAGCCTGGGCTCAGCAAAGGGTTGTACAATGAACGAATGAGTGGATCCTGCATTTGGTGGGAGCTTGGACTTTTTTGCCTGGCTCTGAGGCCCTTTCAAACCCACTCACCATTTAGGAGGAAATAAAATATACATCCCCATCACTGAGCTGTTGGATATAAGCAAGTCACAGCTAGTCTGGTGTGGCTGGATTTGGGGAGAGAGAGGCAGGTGATGAGAGTACTGGGGGTGGGATATTCCTTACAGTCTATTAATGGGGCGTGTCCAGGGTTATCTGGTGTTTCCTGCTCCAAGTGCTGCTCTGTGCATTCTGTGGAGCTTTGCAGGGACAGAAGACTTTAAAAGTCTTTGAAAAATGACTCCTGTTGCCTTTGGGTTAGAGGCCAATTTATAGGAATAATAAATGCCTTATATTAGTGGCGCACTCTGAACACTTGCATAAAATGTCTCCTTTGATCCTTGAGGTGGGTAAATAAGATATAACTCCATTTTACGGAAGTCACTGAAGCTCAGAGAAATTAAAGGACTTGCCCAAGGGCACGTGAAGTTCCAATTTCCCTCTAAGCTGCAGCCTTGGTCATCATCTATCTGTTTGGTATCTCCACTTGGATAGGTTAATGAGTACTTCAAATCCAGCGTGACCTAACAAGAGCTCCTGATTCCTGCACCTTTTCCCGTGCTCTCTGTCTCAATAAATGGCATCATAGTAAACTCAGGTATATTAGTTTCCTGTTGCTGCTGTAGCAAGTCACCACTACCTTAAAACAACACTAATTTTATTGTTTCACAGTTCTGGAGGTCAGAGTTCTAAAATGGCTTGGCAGGGCCGCGTTCCTACTGGAGTCTCCATTTCCCTATCTTTTCCAGCTTCTGGAGGCTGCTTGTATTCCATGGCTACTGGCCCTGCATCGCTCTGACCTCTGCTTTCATTGTCACATCTCCTTCTCTCACTCTGACCCTCCTGCCTCCATATTTCCTTTATGAGGACCCCTGAGATACATTGGGCCCACCCAGATAATCCAGGATCATCTCCCCATCTCAAGGTCCTTAATTTAAACACATCAGTAAGTTTCTTTTGCCATGGAAGATAACATATTCACAGGTTTGGAGATTAGAATACAGGTATCTTTGGGAGCCATTAGTTGGCTTACCACACCAGATTCTAGGGCCAAAACCAAGGTGTTGTCCTCTGTTTTTTTTCATCCAGTCCATCAGCAAGTCCTGTTGGGATCTCTGCCATCACCACCTCGCCCACCACCCTTTCTCACCTGGACCATTGATGCTCAAGCCTTTTCATCTGGTCTCCCTGTGTCCACCCTTGCCTCCCTACTGTTTGTTCTCCACATAGCAGCCAGAATGGCCTTTAAAAATGTGGGTCAGACCACACCACTCCTCTGTACAAGCCCTCCAGGAAGTTTATATCTTACTCAGAAAAAAAAAATCCATATCCCAAAAAAAAAAAAAAAAAAAAAAAAAATCCATATCCCTTTCCATGGGTTATGGGCCTTACCGTTTGGCCCCCTTGGCCTTGCATTTCTGAACTCCTCTCCTCTCTCTGCCTTACTCACTCTGCTCTGGCCATGCCCGCTCTCTTGCTGTTTCTTAATCAAGCCTAGGACATCCTTCCCTCAGATATCTACATGGCTCCCTCGCTCCCTTCTTTCCTGTCTCTGCTCACATATTACCTCCTCAAAGCATTTAAGAGGCATTGCTGTAGGAAAGTGACAAAGACCATAAGCAGATAGTTACTGTATATAGCACCATTGCGTTAAGATTGGGCAGCGTGTGAAGTACCAGCTGCCCAGGGAGGGGCATCAAATCTAAATGAGTGTGTGAGTGTGCTTTTATGTGTGGCACTTAGGGGGTTGGTAGAGTGGCATTGACAGAAAAAGCCAACAGAATGAGGTAATAGCTAGGTTAGTTTTGAAGAAAGGAGTAGAGATTTTAAGAACAATAATCATAGCTACCACTTATGGAACACCCTATAGTGGTGTAATAAGTAATAGTAATCACTTATATACTTCTTAGCATGTTTCAGGGTCAGTGCTACTCATTTTAATTTCTATTACGCTTATTCAGTACATTACCTCATTTTAATCCTCACACATTTCTGTGAGGTTGGCATGGTATTCTCCCCATTTTTCAGGTAAGGAAACTAGTAGTAGAGGTCATTTGCCAAAGGTCACACAGCTAGCAAATGTCAGCAGTGAGATTTGGAATTGTCTTCAAAGCCTAATCTATTAACTACACAAACACTATTCTGCCTCTCCTCTTGGGGTGTGTGTGTGTGTGTGTGCACGTGTGTGCATATGAAAGCACGGGCGTGAGGGGGGGCACCAGCTGTATGTTATTACCAAAGTATGAAATGGGAGGTGGGGAAGGTAAGGACATGTGAGACAGAAGGCTGGAGGGGTAGGCCTGAATCTGCTTCCATTTCCTAAGTTTAGGTGTTAACATTTCCCCCTTTCCTCTCCCTGCGGGGTGAGAGTTTCTAAGTAACAACTTTTGGAGTTATCTGAAGAGAAAAAGAATGCTCTTAGTTTCAGGTGCAGCTGTGAGGTCTAAGCTGGAGAAGTGAGGCCAGCAAATTGAGCTGGGCTCCTGACTATGGCTGCTGGAGTGCCCGGTGATCCTGAGCTGGGCAATGCGATTCATCTCCATCCGCCCTTCCTTCCTGGGCACCCATCTCGCTGATGATGAGCTTGGGGTGGGAGGAGAGCCAGAGCCGAGTCCTGTTCGCATCTCCATGATGAGGAAATCACATGCACCCTTTCAAGGTGATGTGAAGAGATGACTAAACGATTCTGAGAAGCTCCAGCTAGAAATCCTTTTAGAGGCATTGACTGGGCCAGAGAGGGGTTGGTTGCAGTTCCCCCCAGCTGACCTTGCGTAACGTAGCATGTCCCTGGATGGTGACATGCAGTAACTCCACCTACTGTGTATTAAAAAGCTGTATTGACTTATTCCTAACGGGGAACCAGCTCTGATCTCCATTTCACAGCAGCTGTCATCTGCTGCCCTGTTCAGCAACGAGCACGAGGTCAGCCTGTCCCCAACTTCTTTTCCTTTTGTGACAGTGTTAAAAATAAAAAAAGCTCCCTAATTGTTCCAATTCTCCTTCATCTGGATTTGATATCCTGCTTGCTACCTAGGCCTTTCAGAGAGCTCTTGTTGATCATACACTTTTTCAGAGTTCTTATCTGTTTAAATACAATTTGGGGAAAGGTAAAGTGTTTGTGTGTAAACTGCAAACCTGCCTCGTCCCATATGGTAGCCACCAGCTACGTGTGGCCCCTGAGCACTTGGAATGTGGCTAGTCCAAATGAGATCTGCTGTAAGAGGAAGATACACACCAGATGACAAAGACTTAATACCAAAAAAAAAAAAAAAGAATGTAAAATACCTCATTAATAATTTTTTATATCGATTACTTAGTGAATGATAATATTTTGCTATATTAGGTTAGATAAAGTATGATACTAAAATTAATTTCACCCATTTATTTTTACTTTTTTACCGTAACTACTAGAAAATTTAAAATTACAAATGTGGCTTACATTCATGGCCTGCATTATATTTTTCTGGGATAGCCCCTCTCAACCTATAAGTGGCTAACAAGATTTCTGTCTGCTGTAATCCATTCTTAGAGCAGAAGATCAAGTGGATTAAAGACCTCCCCTCCTCTCCTTACCCCTTGCCTTTGTGGTCCTGGACCCACTAATCGAGTCCTGTTCAGGTTTTAGGCACTGGGACTACTGATCACCAAGTGGCTGCTGGTTGGCGCTTTGCCTCATTTTTACCATCCTCTGGTCTTTCTCTGGGGTTCCTCTGCAGGCTCTTCTCAGTCAGCCAGCCCTAAATGGGAGCGATCTCACAGTTCTGACCTCAGCCTTCTTCTTTCACTTCCCTCCCCTTCTCACTTTCCTCTCCTTGGTTGATTCCATCCATGTTTATGGCTTCATTTACCATCTTTAGACTGATGACACCCAAATTCGTGTCTTCTGCCCCAACCCCTCTCCTGACATCATTAACTCAGCTGCTTCCTGGATGACTTCACTGGGTTGCCCTGTAGGTACCTCAAAGCTCAGCATGTCCTCAGTGAGACTCTGACTCTCCCTCCCATGTTTGTTTTTGTCCTGTTTTGTCTTCAAATCTTAGGAGTGGTGCTAACATCCATCCATTTCTCCAGGTCAGGTACCCAGGCAATAATATCCTTGCTGCCTCTCTCTTACATCCCTACATCTAGTCAGTACCCAGGCCCATCAATTCTGCTTCTAATATTTTTGAGTCCACCCTTTTTTCTCCACATTCTCTGCTACTGCAGTAGCTCAGGACACTGTCTTCTCTCTATCTATGTTTGCCTCAGTCTCCCCACTTCCTTCCTCATTGTCTCTAGCCTTGCTCCCTCCAGGACCCTTCTCTTCAGTACAACAAATAGGATCTTTGTAGAACATAAAAGTCCTTGCTTTTATCATCAAGTCCATATCCCTTTCCGTGACCTACAAGGACCTGTGTTTTCTGGATTCTGCCGGTCCTTCCAGCCTCATCTCTTGCTTTTCTCCCCACCAGCCCCAGCTCCCTACCCACTAGCCAAACCAGACTTTCTTTATGCCTCACAGGACTGCCTTCCCTTGCCTTGCCTTGGCTAGCTTTCTCAGTTTAGGTTAGGTGTTCCCATTGTGCTCCAGGCTTCCTCTACCACTCTCCTGATGATAATGCTGGGCTGCAAATGTTGGTTTAATTGTCTTTCCCTTCCCTTTAGTCCACGAATCCAGGAGATCAGGGAGTCTGTCTTTCTTGTTTATCTGTATTACAAGGGCCTGTACAATGTCTAACCCATGCAAGAACTTCAGTACATCTTTGTGGAGTAAATGAATAACTAATTCAACTATTAGAGGTAGTTAGAACATCGGACAGGAAGTGGAAGCCGTACTCGCATCCCTTGGCTCCTTGCCTGCGGGTGGTGTATGAACACAGCCACTCAGGACAGTGCTGGCTGGCCGTCACCCTGGGCTGGGTTCTGCTCTACCAGCGAGCTACTCACCGCTTAGTTACTAGATCGTGGGGAGGCACAGAGTTAGTCACTATTTACCAACAACCAGTATGGCTGAACCGGCACATACTGGTGAAAGATCTGGTGAGGGAAAGAGTTCACATTTCAGAATAATTCTCAGAATAATTTTTATTTGTGTTTGTGTGTATCTGGGGCTTTCATTTACCTGTTCTGCTCTTACCTGAACTTCCTAAGACCCACTGGCAAATTTGGAACACTTTCTAATCGAAATGTACATGAGACAAGATCCCTATGGGCGCCCTTCTCTTTTCTGGCTGTGCAGCATTTTACCTGAAACTCCTGAAAAGATGCATTTAACTTCCAGGCGATTGCAAGGAACAATGGCCAAGTGTGAGATGGAGATAGGTACAGGACAACCTGAAACATACAAGATGGGCTTTGTTTCTCGCTGAACGGTGTATTTCACGTCTACTAGAAGGTGTGATTTAGACGTGTTCTCTAAGTTACATAACCATTTAATGTCCAGTCCATTCCTACTTCCTTCCTCTGCAGGAAGACACAGGTGGTGTGTCACTGTGTTTCTGGGCTGTGTTGGCACTGCGTCTGCACTGCATCCCACCAGATTGTTCATGACTTTGGTAGGGTCTGAGGATTTGAAAATGTTTAGATACAGATACAGCAGAATGATGAAACACTGGAGTGCTGGGGATCAGAATATGAATGGTGGTTTGGGACTCAGCTTCACATTGAACTCCTTTCAAGTTGCAGTGCAAGACTCTGTTGTCCCTCTGGAAGGAGCCATAGAGAATCTTTTGTCATCCTATTTCAGAACCTAGAATACAGTCAGAAGATCAGAAGTGGGTTTCTCTGTACAAAAAAGCATGTGTTTCCCATCCGCAGACAGCAGACTCTTTTGTAGCTGGGTTCAAAATCTTTGTTGTGGACTGCATCTGGCCTCCTCTCAGATTTTGCAGATCTGGGGATGATTCCTTTTTGTGTCTCTGCCTTCTCTTTAACAGCAGGATCTGCTTCACCCTGATATATTTTTAGATACCGGTCAGGATATGACTTGTGCCCTTGCGAAGGTATTCACTGACACCCACCAGTCTCCAGTCTCCTACTTTAATTCCCAGTTTCCATGTTAGAATCCTGTTTAGATAGATGGAGCCAGTTGAGCGGGCCCTGTGGAAGAGCCACATTCAGTTAGTGTAAATCTTCCTGCTGGTGTTGGAGACAGCGAGGTCTCCTGGGAGTCTGTCTGGAAATCTTATTGGATTTGCAAGACTTAAGTTAATATAGAAACCCTCCCCAGATAGTAAATGGCCTCATTTCTTTGCCTTAAAAGATGTTTTCAGAGTTCTATCTCAAGAGTCATGCTGATAAGGAAGTTACTCCTAATATTTCAAGAAAAACAGAACACACAAAGTCTTCTATTTTCTTAATACTTTCCCTCTCCAAGCCCTTCCATCTCTTTAGTGTCATTTTTATGCTTCTCTTACATTTCTTTCCCTCTTTCTCTCCCTCACTCATTAACCTTAGGGCCCTGTTTCAAATGGAATTAATTACTAACCATGAAATTTGGTAGTGATGCCCTTAAGGGAAAAGTCCTTCTTTCTTTCATTTGTTTTTCTTTGGTGAGGAATGAATGTCTCTTACAGACGTAAGGGAGTACATTTCATGATGAAGTACATATTTTTTTTTTTTTTTTATGATCAAGTGAGCATCTCCTTACTCGTATAATGGGTACTGTTCTCTGACTGCTGCTCTGGGAAGCAACATCTAACAGAAGAAAGAGTGTGGGCCTTGGAGTCAGAACCATGAGTTAGAGACCCAGCTCCACCTTTATTCTGAGCACATGATGTCACTGCTCTGTATTTCCGATAGTTTGCCTATAATATGGGGATAATAATATTTACCGTGCTATGATATGTTAAGAATTAAAAGAGTGCACACAAATCAAAACTACAATGAGGTATCACCTCACACTAGTTAGAATGGGCATCATCAGAAAATCTACAAACAACAAATGCTGGAGAGGATGTGGAGAAAAGGGAACCCTCTTGCACTATTGGTGGGAATGTAAATTGATACAGCCACTATGGAGAACAGTATGGAGGGTCCTTAAAAAACTAAAAATAGAACTACCATATGTCCCAGCAATCCCACTACTGGGCATATACCCTGAGAAAACCATAATTCAAAAAGAGTCATGTACCACAATGTTCATTGAAGCACTATTTACAATAGCCAGGACATGGAAGCAACCTAAATGCCCATCGACAGACAAATGGATACAGAAGATGTGGTACATATATACAATGGACTATTACTCAGCCATAAAAAGGAACGAAATTGGGTCATTTGTAGAGACATGGATGGATCTAGAGACTGTCATACAGAGTGAAGTAAGTCAGAAAGAGAAAAATATCTTAACACATATATGTGGAACCCAGAAAAATGGTACAGATGAACCAGTTTGCAGGGCAGAAATAGAGACACAGATGTAGAGAACAAACGTATGGACACTAAGGGGGGAGAGTGGTGGAGGGGGTGTGGTGGTGGGATGAATTGGGAGATTGGGATTGACATGTATACACTGATGTGTATAAAATGGATAACTAATAAGAACCTGCTGTATAAACAAATAAATAAAATTAAATTCAAAAATTCAAAAAAAAAAAAGAAAATAAACCAGTCACAAAAGGAAAAATAAATAAATAAATAAAAAGAGTGTACATATTAAGTACCTAGTGCCTAGTGGACAGTGGACATTCAGATGGTATTTCTAAACAACTCCAGCCAGGATCTTTTATAAATGTCTTGTTTCAGCCATCTCGAGTCCAGGAGCTTTGTAACCTTCATGCCTTCAGTAAACTAGGTCTTGTACTTCCCAAACTCAGAGAAACGTAAGAAAATGACTAAAACAAAATTCAGTTTCCCAGATCTGCAGTGATGCTTTTAAAAGGGAAGTTTTGAGGTAGGAAATAGATTTCTGGCATCATCTTTAAGATTACTGTGTGCTCATTGTGGTGGGCTTTGTGAAATGCATGGCCTCGAAGATGTGGGTGGTTGTGTAAACAAGGAAGCTGGTGTTACAGGAGCCCAAGCAGCATGGAGAGGCCCAGACAACTCCCTCTGGGGAAGACTGACTGTCCTTGGAGCTTGGGCTTTTATTCAACATGAAAAGCCATCATGGGGGCCCCAGGCCATTAGTAATATTTCTATTGACAGCAGAGTGATACTGTATCTGCTTTGGCTAAAAAATATAAATTTTCTACTCTCTTAATAACAGATGGTGGTGAAGGGGTAGATGGTAACTGTTGTGGACTGCATGTTTGTGTGTCCCCCAAAATTCATATGTTGAAACCCTAGTCTTCAATCTGATGGTATTTGGAGATGGAGCCTTTGGGAGGTAATGAGATCATGAGGGTGGGACCTTTATGATGAGATTAGTACCCTTATAAGAAGAGATAGGGGAGAGCTTGATTCCCCTCTGTCTGTCTGTCTGTCTCTCTCTGTCTTTGTCTCTCTGTCTCTCTCTGTCTCTTTGTCTTCGTCTCTGTCTCTGTCTGTCTCTCTTCCTTTTCTCTTGGCCATGTGAGGATCCATCGAGAAGGTGGCTGTCTATACACCAGACGACAGATCTGCAGCACCTTGATCTCGGATTTTCCAGCCCCCAGAACTGTGAGAAATAAATGTTCATTTAAACCACCCGGCCTATGATATTTTTGCTATAGCATCTGACTGAGACAGCAACTAAAGGGAATATGGCAACAGGTATGTTATTCCCAGTGTAGACTTTATTGCAAATTTGAAATGGAAATAAAGTCAAGAGTCTGTATTTATTTACAATAAACTTTATGTGTTAAGTGGGCTTTTCTATTCTTATGTTTTACTGTGTTGAAATAAACATTTATGGTGTTCTTATGGCACGCACCGTTTTCAACATTTTACGTGGATTATCTTATTTATTCCTCACCATGGTGCTGAGGAAGGTATTATTATTATTATTTTCAGTAGCATCAAGAGATTGGGATAAAGATTCCACAGAGCCACTCGGTGGTGTATCAGTGGTGTCTGTCTTCTGAGGTGGCAGCGATGGAAGGGCTGTCTGCTCGTTCAGGGAGGCATCTCCTGTTAGTGTTACGAGCCGTGGATTGTGTGCCTGGGGACATGCACACAACGTAGGTGACCACATGCACACCCTCCAACTGTTCCTATCACATTACAACATCCACAGTCTTTATCTCATCTTTAAGGTCCCATATGACCCAACTTCATCTTTTGTAATTCACCCCACGTCTCTCTTTTTCCTTAACCTGATTTATGTTTCCACGTAGCAGTTACTGCTACCTGACATTGTTATGTGTAGACAAGAAGATCCAGCTACCGGTCCCAGGTGAGGGTTCCTGCCACATGGAGGACGGCAAGGAGCGTAACAGTGCCAAGCCCCAGCAGTAGGAGCCCACAGCCCGCAATCCACTGTAGCACCTGCGGGCTCCAAGTTTCCAAGGAAGACTTACCACACGAAGTGCTAGTTGGAACAGGGCTTCACTCAGAAAGGAGAAGTGATGCAACAAGATCAGCGTCTGTGGTGTGTGCTTGTCTAATGGCCAGCAAGTTTCTCCTGATAACTGACACGGAAGGATGGACTGCATAGACCCCTCTGCAGGCAAAAGACCCCATTATCTCTCTGTGGAGAAGGCAGGGGGCACATGTGCCAGTGGGGCTGCCTAGGTGCCGCGTACCACCCAGACAGGGAACACTTTCTTCTCATAAGGAAGAAGAATTTGGGGCCAAGTAGCAGCTTGGCACCTGGCCTCCCTATAAGGGAAGGTCCCAGGCCCAGAGCTCCAATTGTCAATGCTGGGGAGAGGATACAGGTTGTGCAAAGGCTGCTCCCCCAACAGTCCACCCCCAGCCCTCACTGGGATGCTAGGAAAAAAACCAAACGAAGCACATCACACCCAATGGGACCATTGGCCGCGCTGAACATGAGGCAGAGGAGTGTTCTGTGTGGTTCATGCCCCGCAGAGCCTCACAGAGCCTGCCCACTTGAGACAGCAGGTGGTCAGGGCCACTAACAGGGCCTTCTGAAGAAGTCAGGCTTCCTTGGAGTATGGCGCTCAGCCAGGAGCCCCAGGTGTCAGGGCTCAGCCAGCTGGGAAGGTGAAAGAATGAGTGTGAACGGGACTGTGGACTTACGGATGCTGACCATCCTGCTTTGGCATGGTTTTTCTCCTGCTCGGTCTTGACTTTCCCCGAACTGTTGATGTACACGCAGCAAGAGGTGTTGGCTAGAACACCCTGTTCTGCCAGCAGGTAATCCAGGATGATCTGGTTACGCATGATCAGCTTGGCTAGTGAGTTCAGGGAGCCCTGTTGGTCCTGAATGGCCTAGATGGTGGAGTTAGCCATTTCTGCCATGGTCAAGGAGTGGGTGTATATCATCTTTTCTGGAGCCCGTGTGCTATCCTGGTATTTAATTTTAGTTGAGTGGAACCAATTGTCAGTCTTCCCCTTGGGAAGGATGTCACCTGCCACCCTTCGATGGGCCAGAAGAGTGGGGACCCTCTACCCTGCCATGCAGTTATCCACGTGGATGGTGGGTCTTAAGACCCTGAGGCAGCAAGACTCTTTTCTAGGGGAAAGGCCATAGCCCGTTGAGGTCCACAAAGAAACATATCCCAGGTGAGAACAAGTGACTCCCACCAGGGTGTGGTTGTTATATCATTGACTAATCCAGTTACACCTTGTCTCTGCCTGTTGTTGCCAGCTTGTGGCTTGAAGAGAAATATTTACACCTCTGCCTCTGCCCAGATTGTCTGTATGAGTCAGCAACACCTGACCCCCTGCGGGGTCCTTTCCAATCATGTTATAGGTGACATTAAAGCAGAGGACACTGGAATGATCCTGCATGTGAACTTGTATCCGTGGCATCACTCAGTGGACAGATCCATTGATGGCCTGTGTCATTATCAGCCAGGCCACCAAGGTGGGGGTCTGAGGCAAAAGAGTTCTCAGTCTTGCGTGGCAGATCCAGCTTTGTTTCAAGTCGTCTTATTTGGCTACAGCAGTGCTGACTTTGATGAGGGTGTTGCCAGTCTAGGCATCACCATGCGTCCTGGGGAGGAAGAGAGATGTCCGTGTTCCCCCCACCCCCATACCTCCCAAGGCCCGGGACGCTCCTGTTGTCACTTGAGGTGTGGAGTGTCTGGGGATGGCCACCCACGCTGTCTGTCCTAACTAAGGGGCCAGTACCTCCTCCGGAACCCATTGCTCTTGCTGTTTCACTCAGTCCTTTCAGCCCATCGTTCAATCCAGGCAATGAAGTTATGTCCTGTACAAACTTTGCATGTCTTATAACATAACCCGTACAGGGGAGTGGGAGTTCCTGATGCTAGCAGGGAATCCTAGTATTGTGGTGTTCTGTGACCCCCCTCCCTATTTCCTGTGAAGTCCTAGAGGAGCTAAGCACCCTGGGGCAGCACGACTTCCAAGTTAGAGTTGGGGTGGGGGACCTGTGTCAGGTGCTACTGCTGCATGGACCACAAACCTTCCTTGGCAGAGGATTGAAGATGGAAAAAAGAAGAGGAGTGGTCAGGTATACTGAAATCGGGATTCCTCAAGTATAAGTTATTCAGGCCACTGCCTGGTTCTCCACCCCCTCCAAGCTCAGTATTCCCCAGAGTATGCGTTGCAGTGCTAGAGCATCTCTGACCTCAGGAGGTATGGGGAGAGGGGACACTGACCACTCCATCCCCCTGAGTGTCCGAATGTCTCTAGTGAGACGAGGATACCATCCTGCTAATAATCCTTGATATCTCTTCTTCAATTGTTGTCCTGGTCTTCCATTCCACCATTCAGTGGCTCCCTTAGCTTGTGGGTGGTATGGAATATGGAAGGTCCAGTGTATGCCATGGGATTGTGCCTGTTGTTGTGTGGCTTGTGCTGTGAAAGAAGTTCCCTGATCTGATTGGGGGGCCAGAAGGGTACCTGAACATGTGGCAGAGATTTTTTTCCAGCGTGACTAGGGTGGTATTGGCATGTGGGTGCCCTATGGGGATGGCAGTTCCATATCCAGAGGAAGTGTCAATGGCTGTGAGTCACCAGAGCAATCCATAGCTGGGTGTTGAAGATCCAATATGGTCAGTCTGCCAAACCCAAGCCTGCAGATGCCCCCGCAGATATGTCCTAATTCTCCTCGTACTGCTTGGGCTTGTTGGCAGGAATTGCAAGATGTGCAAAACCACATCCTGGGCTTCTGCATATTTGAGGAATACTCCCCTGGATTTGGCCCATTCCTGCATCTGAGGTGGGCTTCCACGACTGGTTCCTAATGCACCCAGTAGACTACCATTGCAGCTTGTTGGCTAAGGAGTTCCATTCGTGTTCTTGTTCGGAAGGCCCTTTGCCATGAGCATCCTCACGAGTGACAGAGATTTGCCTGTTTCATGTGCCAAGGTATTGCCGCAGTCCTTGTCCTCACACGGGGAGTCCTTTAATAGTCCAGTCGTTTAGTTGCCAGTCTCCTGGCCACATGGCTAGACTGTTTGCCACAGCTCAGGAATCAGTAAAAATCTAGCGAGGCGTGTTGGGTGGGTTGACTTGCACAGCCATTACCACCTCATGCCTTCCACTGGGTGGAGCGTCCTCTAGTTTCTGTTAAGAGGTGACCATCCATGTGGCAGATGGCCGTGGCAGCCCAGTGGACTCCACCAGCTTTCAATTTTGCGGAACCATCATTAAATCAGGCCATGCCTTCAGCCAGAACCTCTTCAAGGGGTGGCCCCCAGGTGCTTAGGGGAAGGGCCAGGGCACCCCTTACAGGACACTGTTCCTGCTGGCAGGGTGGTTATCTGCTCATGGAGTCCACGGATCCCTTGGGATCCTGGCCTGGCTCGGTTTTGGATGTACCATTTCCATTTGATGATGGAACTTGTCCAATTTTGTTCGTAAGATTGGTGAGAACCCAAGCAAGGATGGTTACCTCAGGCCTCAGGGTCACATAAGGTCCTTTGATGGTGAGATGTTCCGTCTCCACCAGAGCCCAACAGCAGTGAGAAGCTGCCGTTCAAAGGGTGTATATTGGGCAGTGGCTTCGGGCAGCTTGTGGGTCCAGAATCCGAGAGTCTGGCACCCTAGTGTGGTTTCCTGCTGCCACAGACTCCAATCAGCGTGTGTGGGCATTGAGGATTCCTGCAGTTCCATAGGGCTAGTGAGCACTAAGGTCACAAGGCCAGTGCCTGGGCCTCAGCTTGTTGAACAGCTTCCAGTGCTTGTTGTTGAGAAGAGCCCCATTCTAAGGCAGCTTCCAGAAGGATACCCAGATGGGTTTCGTGCTGCCCCCAGTATCTGGAGAGGCCCACTAACTGCTGGGCTTCCTCTTTATTAGTGGGTACAGCCAGCAGCAGTGACTTCTGTTCAGCCTTCCCTGGAATACTCCATTGACTCTTGTTTGTGTGCCCCTGACCACAAGGTGTGGTAACCGAACTTCTGCTGTGATTAGTGTTCTACTGGCTGCCCCAAGAATGTACTGGTCCCTGTCAGTGTCATAAAAACCACCCTGCTTCAGACACACTGTCTCTTTCAAGAACTCTCAGTGTTTTTTTTTTCTTCTTTAATTTCAGCATATATATCTTATTCAATTTATAAGTCAATAAATTTTAACAATAACTCTGGGACCGTTTATAATTTTAGTCTTATTTTACACAGTTAATTAAATACTGTCAAACATTTAATTAATTAATTTATTTTTTTTGTCATTTGTGCTTTTTATTGTGTTTTTTAAAATTTTATTTATTTGTTTACACAGCAGGTTCTTATTAGTTATCTATTTTATACATATTAGTGTATACATGTCGATCCCAATCTCCCAGTTCATCCAAACACACACCCCCACCCCGGCTTTCCCCCCTTGGTGTCCATACGTTTGTTCTCTACATCTGTGTCTCTATCTCTGCCTTGCAAACCGGTTCAGCTGTACCATTTTTCTAGATTCCACATATATGCGTTAATATACGGTATTTGTTTTTCTCTTTCTGACTTACTTCACTCTGTATGACAGTCTCTAGGTCCATCCACGTCTCTACAAATGACCCAGTTTCATTCCTTTTTATGGCTGAGTAATATTCCATTGTATATATGTACCACATCTTCTTTATCCATTCATCTGTCAGTGGGCATTTAGGTTGCTTCCATGACCTGGCTATTGTAAATAGTGCTGCAGTGAACATTGGGGTGCATGTGTCTTTTTGAATTATGGTTTTCTCTAGGTATATGCCCAGTAGTGGGATTGCTGGGTCATATGGTAGTTCTATTTTTAGTTTTTTAAGGAACCTCCATACTGTTCTCCATAGTGGCTTTATCAATTTACATTCCCACCAACAGTGCAAGAGGGTTGGCTCCCTTTTCTCCACACCCTCTCCAGCATTTGTTGTTTGTAGATTTTCTGATGATGCCCATTCTAACTGGTATGAGGTGATACCTCATTGTGAACTCTCAGTTTTAATAACTACCTTTTCCTGAAACTGTAAAATTTTGCCATTAAAGAAGTAGTATTTTCTTCTTCAAAGAAAATTTAAGAAAGGAGAAAAAACTTACTCATAATTCCTCCATGCAAAGGTAGAATGGCTAAGGTTCTAGTGCTTTTCCTTCTACTCTGTTTTGTATATTTGTTTGCTCCATGGCACAGAACTGTGTTTATGTTAATGCTTTGCTTTTTGAACTTAATATGTATTTTCCATGTTGTCACGTGACTTGTTTTAAAAAAGAACCAAATATTGAATATCTACTGATGTGACAGAGACAAATTGGGAGTTTCTACATAAGTTATCTCCTTTACTACAGCATCTAGTGAGGTGGACATTATTATCCCTATTTTGCAGTTGAGGAAATGAAGGCTCAAAAGGTTTCTGTCACTTGCCCAGACCATAGAGCTAATAAGGGCCAACGTCAAAATTCATCTGACGTGGGGCTGACTTCAAGAACCTGTGTTCTTTTGACTGTGCGTTTTGATGGCAAAAAATATGCCGTCTAATTGGACCACGTTGTGAAACTGAATCAATGAGAGCACCTGTGGTAGGGCTACCTGCCTCGTGAGACATCTTTCCTCCTTTCAGGCAGCCTCTGTCTTCCAGGCCCGACCCAGCACACAAGCATGCGGTAGAAAGGCGACTGCTTTCCTTCCCGGTGCAGCTTTCCATTCATGGGGCTCTGCTCTGATCTTGGGCACACGTAATCGATGCCAGGTGTCACACGTGTCCCTCGTTTTGTTGTGGCAAAGGGGCGCCCACAGCAGTGGTCTTGAAAGGTTCCGCCCCACCCTAGAGCTGTGTCCCTGAAACCGTGATTCGGTGCACACCCCGGGCTTTTCTGCTCTGGCTCATTACAGACCTCTGCGCGGGATGGGGCTCTTTTGAGGTCAGGCCTTTCGTGCTGGCTCGTGTGCAATCTTCCGGAATCCTCTGCACAGGGCGGGGAAGCAGCACTGACTACCACTAACAGGCTCACGGTGGATTTTTAATACAGGTGTTTTATTTGAGAAGTTTATATCCTTCATTGTAAAGAGCTAATAAAAAGAGACAGCTACAGGCCATTTGTAAGTGCACTTCCAAAAACAAAATTCAGAGGGTTTACTAAATGGCAGGAGCCTGGTCAATAGCTGTTTTAAATGCATTTATTTCTGTTGGGAGGCAGACTTTCCCCAAAATACCTTTGTTGTCAATAGGCTCTTTGTTCGTTGAGGTACAGCGTACAAATAAATGCATTTATAGGACTTGCTAATGGGCGAGGGCTTTGAAATTAGTGGTAAGTTTGCAGTCTATAATATACCATGTAGTCATGTTTGATAAACTCAATTTTAATCTCATTAAGTGGTGTCTTCTGTGATTCTGTGTAGAGATCCTTGAGCTAATTCTATCCTACTTGGTTTTCACAGGAGAAAAAAAAATCCCCAGTGGAACTGTTTACCAAAGTGTGTGTGTGTGTGTGTGTGTGTGTGTGTGTGTGTGTGTGTGTGTGTCTGTAAAATATTCCTTTTAGATGAGCAAGCCCCAGAAGATGCCTGGTAATAAATAGCTTTTACAGTTGGTTAAGCATCAGAGGTGGGGAGGCATCTAACCCCAGAATTATATGACACCTTTTGTGCATGGCAATTTCAGGAACCTTATTGTTGTTCAGAAAAGGTTTGAAATATTTGGGAAGTCATGTCTTTCTTTTCACTCCCTTGGTTAGGATGATTTGGAATTGTAGTCTTTGTGAATAACCCTTTGATGAGATTATTCCCCCAAAGTCTGCTGAATCTATAGGCCTCAGAAGTGGCAATTCTCGTACAAATCCTGGTACCGATGCTACCCATCATTTATCCAGTGTCAGAGTCAGCTAGCTGTAGGTGCTTGAAAAATAACATCTCACCTAATTTTACAATAGCTTATGAAGTTGACATTTTTAACTTACTTTTTTGATTGGAAAGCCAAAACTCAGATTTGTGCAGTAACTTGGTCGACATTATACAGCCAGGAAGTGACAGAGGAGGGATTGAAAGTGAGGTTTGCCTGTGTGGGCGTCCGTTTTCAGTCCACTCTACTGCCACCTCCTCTGCCACCCTGCCTGTTTATGCAGGCAGGAGGTTACTGCTAGGCTAAATGACTACCTGGCAGAAGACTGTGGAGCTGGTCCTTTCTATTATGTTATGTCTGTCTCGGAAGCCCATGGGTTTACAGACATTCTTGCCATTTTTTTAGACACCTTCAGCTGTTAGCTGCTCTATAGACCTAATGTTTGGGAGAGTTTTTGGGAACCGATGATCAGTTGCGTGAGAATGAGATTTTCTTTAACTTGCTCTACGTAAACATGCTCCACAGTCGAAGTGTGTTGGTAGAAACATGTTTCTGGGAGGCAGGTGATCCAAGTGATAATGGTCAAGAAGCATGAAATAGACAGAGATAGGACCCAAATAAATGCCATGAAAGTTCACGTCATTTTGTTCAAAGTAGAAACTTCCAGTGGAGCAGAGTCACCCTGCCCCCCACCTCCGTCAGCTCAAAAGATTTTGATTTGATAATTCTTTGTGTGTAATCTTCAGGATTTGAGCAAAAGACATTACTGGCTTCCTTTTTCATCCAGTTGAGATCACGTCCCCACAAGGGAAATTGTGGGTTACCGTGGGCTTCAGGATGGGGATTGTCTAGGCTGGAAATCCTTCTAAGGGATTCAGTTCCTTACCCAGGGCCAAACTGCTTGTCTGGTTCAGCAGGAAATGTCTACTTGAATCTGCTTTTCTTGCTTTCAGCTGCTTGTGACTCTGAATTCCCTGCTGCCCTGAGGAAGCCTTCCCCAAATCCTTGACCCAAACACTCCTTGGTAAGCCACTGGCGTGGCTCAGATCATTTCAGAACCTTACTCTAAATGCTGTTGCATCACCTCCAGAACAAATCTTCATGCTTTTGTGGTAAAACTTGTCTCTATGGTATTCAGACATATATTAGGTAATATCTCCATTCAGTTAAACATATGCCATGCACCATGACAGGTCTTGGGGATATGGAGAGAAAGTACATGGTCTTTGCTCTGAAAGATCATACAGTCTAGTGAAGAAGACTGCAGTCTCAGAATGCAAAAAAGTGCCAATTGAAAAGATGTCCTTTTCCTTAAACATGAGAAAAGGTACAATCATTTTCAGAAGGGCTTGTGGAGGGGAAATTTCTGGCCCTTTAGAAAGACAACCCCTTAGTGCTTTAGAGGGGTGACAAAGCAGAGGGTCCTGGGGGTGATGTGTCCTCCTGCAAGGTCCCCCCAGAGGACACAGTGTGGGGTGCTTCCTGAGGGCAGTATTGGTATTGCCAGCCTGCTCAGGTGGAGGCCAGTTAGGAAGTGTGAACAAATGCATTAGCCATAGGGCCAGAGCTTGATGCTTGAATCCTTGTACCCCACGTTACAGCAGCTCTAATGCTCTTCATGGGCACCTCCTTAAATTGGTCATTATATGTAGATTCAAACAGCCTTCCAAGTACAATATCCCTCTCAACTCAATGAGTTTCTGTGTGCTTTCTCTCTAAAATGGAGGGAAGTGAAACCTCCTAGTATTTATTGATTTGTGTACCATTGCTGCTGCTGCTTTTTTTTTTTCTTTTACAATTCAATGAGTTTTTAAAAATTGAGTTATAATTGGCTTATAACATTGTATAAGTTTGAGGAGTACAGTGCGTTGGTTTGATACATTTATATATTGCAATACAATTACTACAGTAGAATTAGCTGACACTTTGTCACATAATTATCGTTTCTTTTTTTGTGTTGAGAACAATTAAGATCTAGTCTCTTAGCAACTCTGAAGTTTCATACAATACAGTATTGTTGACTATAATCACTATGCTGTGCATTAGCTCTCCAGAACTTTTTATCTATTGGTTTCAAGTTTGTACCCTAAAACAACATCTCCCCAATTCCCCCATCCCCCAGCCTCTGGTAACCAACATTCTACTCTCTATTTTTACAAGTTCAGTTTTTTTTAGATTCCACATATAAGTGATACCATACAGTATTTGTCTTCCTTTGACTTATCTTACTTAGCATAATGCCCTCAAAGTTGATTCATGTTGTCACAAATGGCAGCAATTCCTTCTTTCTCTTGGCTGAGTGATATTCCATTCTTCCTATCATCTATCTATCTATCTATCTATCTATCTATCTATCTATCTATCTATCATCTCACATCTCCTTTATCCATTCACCCATCAGTGGATGCTTAGGTTGCTTCCATATCTTGGCTATTATGAATAAGGCTTCCATGAACATAGGATGCAGATATCTCTTCAAGATACTGATTTCAGTTCCTTCTCATATATAACCCAGGAGTGGGATTGTTGGATCATATGGTACTTCAATTTTTAGTTTTTTGAGGAACTGCCATACCGTTTTCCATAGTGGCTGTACCAATTAACATTCCCACCAATAGTGTATAAGGGTTCTCTTTCTTTACACCCTCATCAACATTTGTTATTTTTTTAAGCAAAAGCCATCCTAATCATAGCTATATATATATATATATATATATTTCTTCAGGCTTCCATTTGCTCTTTAGAACTTCAGAATAATAATTTTTTTCATCCATCAAACACTAAAAGGGGCTACTAGGCAGGTGATCCCCCAGTAACCATCCAGTGAGACAGATGCGTAGTTTTGTAAAGGCAGCCAAAACCAACAGAATAAAGATTCTTGTTTCCATTTCCTTCTTCCCCCCCCCCATGAATATAAGGTAGAGTTAAAAATATATACATAAAGATATATAACTATATATACAGACAAACACATAAACACATATATATGCACACTGCTATAGACTGAATGTTTGTGGTACCCCCCTTCCCAAATTCATATGTTAAATCATAATACTCAATGTGATGTTATGTGGAGATGGAGCCTTTGAGAGGTGATTAGGTCCTGGATGTGAGGCGGAGCTGTTGTGAATGGGATTAGTGCCCTTATAAAAGACCCCAAAGATCCCCTGTCCTTTTCACCATGTGAGGACACAGTGAGAAGACAGTCATTTATGAACCAGAAAGCAGGCTGACACCAGACACTGAATCTGCCAGCACCTTGATCTTGTACTTCTAGCCTCCAGAATTGTGAAAAATAAATTTCTGTTGTTTATAAGCCACCCAGTCTATGGTATTCTGTTACAGTAGCCTAAATGGACAAAGACAAATACGTACAAATTCACAAATGAGACCTTCACACACACACACTCACAACTCAGACACACATATGTACTTATATAGCATTCTCACATTCACATAGCTACAAATACACATAAAAGCATACACATGCATGTATATATGCATGTATATACACATCTAAACACACACACATACACTCTTACATGCACATTTCCTGTTTCCTGGGAAGAAACGTTTATTTGGTGACAGTGGCTTCTTTTTGTCCATTTGCAGATTCACTCCTTGGCCTTTATCCCTGTAGGACGCCAGGCTGAAAGCTTTTAAACAGCAGCAGCTTTTGTCCTGATAGCTATGTCTTTGTGACATAGATTCTCAGAGAGACAGAGGTATTAAAGGAAAAAGGTCTCTAAGCAAAGCATAATCTTTCCCAGATAAGTACTTGTCTAGTGCCAGGTTTCTGGGCTCAAAGGGGATTAGTGGGGACAAGCACCTGAGTGAGCATTCAGGGCCTGAGTGCTAATTCTGGTTTTGTTACTAACCAGTAGGGCAAGACACTTACCTTCTCTGACCCCAGATTCTTCACCCGTAAATGAGGGTCTGGCCAGATGATCTCCAAGATTTTAGCTCTGAAATTCCACGCTTGTCTCTTTCCCAGTGATAGAGGAAGTACAAAGCAGAATAGGATGGAAATAGTATGTGAATATCTGAAGATCTGAATCCCCACCCATCTTGAGGAGGAATAAGATCAATCCCCATTCCAAACCAAGAGAACCTCTTTACTTCCTCCCTGCTTTGCTCAATGCGCATGTTAGATGTATCTGTCAATCACTGGTTTGTACATGTGGTGCCTCTCACCGTGAAAACTAGGCTCTTGAACAATATAATTGGTCTCATTTTGGTTTTCTGACGGCAGGAGCGGTTCCTTCCCCTGCCTGACTCTTGCCTCAGCTCTTATTGATTTTCACGGTGAAAGGGATTCATCTGATGCTGTGTGCAAGTAGGTATCAAGATCCCTTGAGCAGAGAGTTTTGCATTCTACCTGTTTGGCATTTATAAGGTATTTCATGAACACTGCGGGTGATTCGTGCCCCTTTTACTTTTGGCCGCCCTTGCAATGAATGCTGCTGAGGTAAGGAAGGCCTTTCTTTTGCCAGGTAAGGATCAAAAAAGGGGTGGCTCTTAAGACCTCCCTGGAGCCTGAAGGGCATTAGGTCCGTCCCGCAGCTCCTGGAAGTCAGATGGTTCCCTGCTTACCTGCCTGTGCTCACCTCTAGCTGCTCCCACAGATCCTTGTACTTCCTTTAGCATACTGTTTATCAGATTATATTGCAATCACCTGTTTATTTCTGCCTCTTTCAGGATTGTAACAACCTTGAGGCTTTGTCTTGTTTCTTGTTGTATGCTTGATGACTTGCCTCTAGTAGGTACTCAACTCAGTAAGTATTTCTTGAAATAATGAATGATGAGTTAATCTGGATGAAAGCAGGAATGAATGGAGGGCATTTTTTGGGGGGGAGCCTGGAGATGTGGTTTTAGCGCCCCATGCTGGGATGTCCCTGGCGGCTCCGTCTACTGAGCTGGCACCAGGGAGCTCGCTAGTCTCCTTTGTGGCAGGCCTAAAGCATGTTTTTATTGGCCGGCATGGTCTATTTTATAATGCTGAATTGGAACACCCTGCATAGCCAGGGATTTCTGCAGTGGAGATGAGTTTTGAGAGCTGTCCCATTTCTGAATAAGTGATAGTTCCTCTTGTCTGTAACACAGGGAGGAAGTGAGTTTGCATGTCCGTCTACCTCTGGACAGGCTGAGAGGTGACCACAGCTATTGGCATGCTAGACTGAAAGGGTCTAATATTCCTTCCAGCCCAACTCTGAAGCAAATAGCTCCTCTTGTGTCCCCCAAGGCCCCTGTGAGGCTTGTGCTCAAGTCACTTGAACATCTAGAGAATCCAGGTCAAATCTTGGGAGTCAAGATTCAACAAAAGAAAGCATGTTTTTTTTTTTTTTTAATTGTGAAAGACTAAAGCTTATCTTTTATGCAGATGGTCAGCATCATGTTTGCTTGTGGCAGAAAAAGCCTAAAAGATACATGAGGGTTTTTGCAATTTAAAACACTTATTAAAATCCCTGTTGTATGCCAAGTTCTATAACTATGTTTTGGGGGAAATAAGTAACATGTACAGTTCCTCTTGTCTGGAAATAAAACGGAGAAATAAAATTCTTTGAGCATCTTCATTATAATATTTTAGCGTGCTTCATTCTTGTCACAGCAACTCTGATTTAAGGATATATTCCTTCATGTCTTCCTGGGAGGGGAAGTGTGGTATTTTAGGCTTTAACAATACACTGCATTGCCCCTCCCAGGAAGAGATGAAGGAAAATACCCATGAAACAATTGGAGTCCGTTCCAGTTAGTACCTGATCAAGTGCCAAAGCTTCAGATTGAAAGGGCAACAGAATCTCTAAGAAAGAGGGATCTGTAAGTGGACAAATCTTCAGAGGGGAGAGAGGAGAGCACTTAGACCTTGGAGGATGAATACATTTAGTCATGAAGAGGACGTCCCAGTAAGGGGCAGGTACCCACGAGAGCAAAGACATGGAGATGGGAGGGAATGTTGGGAAGGTTGGAAAAATTCTATCTTGGTTGGGATGCAAGTCCAGGATGAGTGAATTCGTTAAGGAAGAGGCTAAGCTGTTGGAACAGAGATTTAAAAAGTCGGGGGCTTAAATCCAATAGAAGTTTGTTTCTCTTTCACACGACAATATAGGTGTAGCTGGGTATCTAGAAAGGATAGTTGCCTTTGTCCAAGGTGTCTTCCAGGGACATGGGCTTCTTTTATCTTGGTGCTTCATCATCTCCTAGCGTGTCATCTGTGTGCATGTATGTGGTCACGGCTGGCTTGCCACTGCTAGCCATGGGGAAGAGGAGGAAAGGCAGCCTCCTTTCCATGATGAGATGTGAAGTTACGTGGCACTCTGAAGCACAGAATTAAGGTGTCTGGCCGTGCCTCCCCGCAAGGAGGAGTGATAACGTAGGTAGGGTGGCAAGATCTGTTGCTAAGAGAAAAAGGGAGACAGTCATCTCTGCCACTGTGCAATAAGGAAGGTGGGAATAAAACCGTAAAAGACTTTAAATGCTTTATCAGAGAACTTGTAGTCTTTCTAAAGATATTGAAAAATCATTTTGGACCTTTTCAGCCAGTGAGGGAGCGGCCAGCTTTGGCTGTCTGGTGAGGGAAATGGGCAGAACTTGCTGGTAGTGGCCACGCTTCGCTGTCTTGAAGACCTGATTTGTTTTTTTTTTCTGAATTTTGCATCTGTTTCAGGACCACATTACTGCGAGCCACACTGAGTCAGTTCACATAGAGGATTACATCTGGGTACACCATGTCTTTTATTTCTTTGGCTTTGTTCTGTTTGAATATGTTGGCCTGAAGTCAGAGCAGGGAGAGGG
Source organism: Balaenoptera physalus (assembly GCF_965194825.1). Lineage (NCBI taxonomy): Eukaryota > Metazoa > Chordata > Mammalia > Artiodactyla > Balaenopteridae > Balaenoptera > Balaenoptera physalus. The sequence goes on along the minus strand of NC_138882.1, from coordinate 130,168,632 downwards.
CGCAGGAGGGATTACTTTCCAATCACAAAGAAATTAGATGCCTAAACTAGTGACAGTGATTTTTTTAAAAACAGTTTTTAGAAAAATTGAACTTATTCCGTTTACCCTTATGGTAGGCTTTCTGGGTGGTGGGAAGGAACCTATTTTTATTTCATGAAATGGATCTTGGCAGTAGAGGATTTAAAACTAACTTTGGATTTATTTAAAAAGTCATCTCCTTACCACTAACTTGTCTTCTGTTCTTAAAGACAGGAGAATGTTTACAGTGCTTATAGAATTTGCAGTTCTTCTCCAGTTGTGTGACAGTCTCATTAGCAAACTCATCTGTCAAAGCCTTGTTAGATGATCACAAAGGTACTTGCCCAGGACCCAATGTGGACTTCTAACCAAGCCGTGTGTGTATGTGCGTGTGTCTACAGTATGCGTATGTCTGTGTATGTGTGTGGGCGTCTATGTGGATGTGGATGTGGATGTGTGTGTGTGTGTGTGTGTGTGTCTATCTGTCTCTGTGCATATTTGAAATGTGGTGTTCAGGACATGGTGGTGAGACAGACTTTAACAGCATCCATTTTTTTCTCAAGTAGTCCCTCTCATAAAAGGTTGTATCCAGAAGAGGACTTAAAACATGTGAAAGAAAAAGTAAATTGAACGGTTCTGTTAGAATATAATACCAAACACTATGGCTTCTTTTCTCCTTGCCTCTTCATGTAGGAGAATCCATGAACATTTTTCAAACAATTCAGTAAATTACTCTTTGGCTGACTCCCATGTTGAGATAAGAACTTCTGGGGAGAAAAACTGTTATCTAATAGCAGTATGGAGCCTTTTTTTGAAGAGAAACAAAGACTGTCTTTCCTACCGAAGCAGATGGGATCGCTGCCACTCAGTCTCAGGTACCGAACATGTGCTTGAGATGAAGACTGTGAATCTGACAGCGTGATCACCAGCGCCTGCACCTTGAGAGGTAGTTTGGAGAATGGTTAGAAGAATGGCTTCTACAGCCAGATTGTCCAGGTTTTAAGGTCACTTGGCCACTTCCTAGCTGGCTGACCTTGGGCAAGTCCCTAGCCTTTCTGGGCCTCAGTCTCCTCATCTGTGAAATGGTGTGATGTCCCCTTGCACAGTTGCTGTGAGGATAAAATGATTGGTACCAGTAACGTGCTCAGAGCAGTCTCCAGTACGTAGAAGCACTCAATTAAAGAGCCAGGTTTTTAAAACTCCAGAGCCCATGTTCTTCTCACTTCAACACAATACCTCACTGAGAAAGGAGGGCTCGGGTATAACAGCCGGTTCTTGGGCATGGAATGAGAGGATGAGGAAGCATGCTGCTCGGCCCCAGTGGATGGAGAAGTGTCACTAATGTCTGCTCAGAGGCCAAGAAAAGGGAAGGAGAAAGGAGCAATCAGAACATCAAGTGTCACATAGCTTTCTTTCCAAAGTATTATTAAGAAAACAGATGTTAACTGTTTGTAGTTAGGGACTATATCTTTTTTTTTTTTTTTAATTTTTTAGCCGCTCTGCGTGGCATGCAGAATCTTATTTTCCTGACCAGGGATCGAACCTGTGCCCCCTGCAGTAGAAGCGCGGAACCTTAGCCACTGTACCACCAGGGAAGTCTGTCAGGGACTGAATCTTATTTATTTTTACGTCCATAGTGCTTGGCCCCTACTAGGAGCTCAGTAAATGTTGGAGTGTGTTGGCCTCTTTCTGGTTCATTCATTTGTTCAGCCATTGGACAAATATTTATTGAGTACCTGTTGTAGACTAAGCACGGCTTGAGGATCTTGGCGATCAGCAGTGAGGAAAATAGACAGGGACACATCCCCCCTGCCCTAGCGGAGCCTTCATTTCATCTGGACAGTGAACCTGTGCCAGCTTCTAATGTTCACCACCTCTTTTAATAAGTACAACACTCCACTTTCCCTCCCCGCCCCCAATTTTGTTAAGCAATCTAGTCTACAGTTCCTGATATTTTTATTTCTTGAAAGTTTGACATCAATGATTTTCTCAAATATTGGTTACCAACAGTGGTTTGGGGCTCTCCTTGGCATGTTGTGTAATATAGAGGAAAGAGCTTCCTTCTTGGTGTCAGAAGACCTCCTGGGTTTGAATCTTAGTTCTGTTATGAGTTGAGTGGACTTGTGCATCTTCTGTGTTTCCAATTCCTTTATTGCAAAATGAGAAGAATGCTTATCTTGCAGTAGCTTGTCTAGAACTTGTGCGGTCCTAAGAATCAGCTGGGAAACCTGAATCCTGTACCTTAACCCAGAATAAGCTAAGAATCCCCCTCTTTATTATTCTTAGCAGCTCAGAGTACAGAGTCTTGCACCAACACTACACTATTATTACAATTTCATGTTTCTCCCTTGCATTTGTTCTTCCACAGTTTGCACGTATGATTTTAGAACCTGAGCTTTCCAAGTGTAACCAAACAGAAGGGGCGGCAACACTTTTCTAGAAGGTTCAACAGGATTCACCAGGCAAACTAAGAAAGCAGTTCAGTCACTTTCACTTTCAGCTTAATTCATCTAGCCATGCTGCCTCCCATTAAGCCTCAGCCCTGGAAGATGGTCCAATGCTTTGCCACTCAAAGAGTGCGGTATATATAGCACCGTGGGCATCTCTGGGGAGCTTGTTAGAAATGTGGAATCCCAGACCCCACCTTAGACCTACTGAATCAGACTCTGCAGCTTAATAAGTTCCTCACATTACTGTTTGAGAAGCACCTCTGGGTCAAAATACTATTCAGGTGTACTGTTCTTTTTAAATTATGGTAATAATTAGTGACGACACTCACTTCTGATTCAGGACTGCATGGCTCTTTAAATAGATATATCTGCATTAATGCTGTAGTAATGACATCACAGAATTGCTGGGATTTATGAGCTAGAGAGTAAATTCTATATGTGTTGAAAAATTAGATAAATTTGAATTTCACATGACAGTTTAATAGGGGCTTTAAAATTTTAACATGTGTAAATCATCTTCTGCTTTCTCAATGGCTTTTCCTGAGTAGTGGGATCAGAAAAGAAATTTATGTTATTCTGAGTTATTTTCCCATGTGGACTTGTAAGTGATTAAATGATTAATTTATAAATTTGCTCTCTGATTAGGAGGTGACTTTGATAATCTGGATCTGTACTGGTCTTCTAAGACAACCTGGTAAATAAACAGAAATGGCTTCCTGGGTCTTTGCTTTTTAAAACCTATTGCCAGCTGAAAGGTGTAAAGGGCAATTTAATAAATACAGACAGCCTGTAAGCAGCTGAAGACAAGAGATGCTTGAATTATATATGTCTGTGTGAGTGGACAAGATGTGCTTTTCAAGATTGATGATTTAAGATGTTCTTTACATTCCTAGCCTGCTTAAACAAGGCTTAATTCTAAACAACACTTTCTTGTTTTCTTGCTTTTTCAAAATGCACTGTCCTTCTCCATCCCTTCAGGATTGATTGCAGGCGTGATCTAGGATGCTGCCTGTCTGAAGCTGTAACTTCTCTGTTTTTATAAAAGGAAGATTATCCCTTTCTTAATTCTTTGTTTTCATTGATGCCAGATGGAAGGCTTTCAGAAGTCAGTTAGCATTCATTGCACCTTCCCAGAAGGTGCCTCAACTTTTGATTGAGATGTTTTTGAGAATTCTGTGTTAGTGGCGTCTTGGCATCCTCCTGTCTTCTTTGACTTTGACGGCTTCTCCTCTGCCCTCCTCCCCGTTCTCCTGGCTACTCCCATCAGGCGTTTGCCTCAACTTGCCATTCAGCTGCTTCTCTCCTTCGCAAATCCATCCTCTCCTTAGAATTTACAGGGTTTGATTACTTTCGCACTTGATCAGCGGTTCCCAAACTTTGTCCTGCCAGGTTTTAATAGGTATTCTGCTCTTCTTGACCCCTAAAAAAATGAATTGGTCAGGAAAGAGTGCAAATTGCTGATTTAGACAGAATTAAACATCGTTCTGCTTGTTTATTTAACCACAGGACAACTCAGAACCTTTACTATGCTGCCAGGTGGGGGTTAGGTTGTTGGGTGTCTTATTTTGAAATTTCTTTCCTGGTAGAACCCTCTTAGGAAGTATCTAGCAAGACCAGTGTTCAGTGGAATGTACTTCAGGACCTCTTCCTTAGTATCTCTCCCACGTGCCTCTCTCCGTCCTATGCTGTGTCTAACGATCTCATGTGCTGCTGCAAATTTAGTATTCTTAAATTCGTCCTGAATTCACCACCACCAACAATAACTAACCTCTACTGATCACTGATTTTACTGCCAAGACATTTTCTCAGAAAAGCTCCTTTGCCTCTTCAGTGTCTGTGAAATCAAATTCAAACACCCTAACCTGATATTCAAGACCCTCTTGGACCAACCAGCTGGCAACCACACTTCTCCCTTCCCCAGAGTTCAGCATCCTGACTGTACCATTTATTTGTTTTGTTTATTGCTTGTCTTCCTCAACTAGAACGTGCGCTCCATGAGACTGGGATATTTGTTTTGTTCGTGTGTATCCCAAGCATCCACAACAGTGTCTAACAAGTAGTAGGTGCTCAGTAAATGTTTCAAATATAGATTGAACGAATGATGAAGCGTTCTCAGTTTTGTCTCCTGCCTGTGCTCACTGTTGATTCTCTGCTCTTTCCTTGTTCTTGTTCACTTCTCTTAGCCCTTCATCTTGATCTGACATCATCTCTCTACACCCTTCAGAATCTACCTAAGTACCATTTCTTCCAAAGAGTCTTCTCTAATCATGACCCTTCTCTCATTGTAAGGATCCCTCTCTTTGGAATGTTGTTCTTTATACCTGTCTTGTCAGTAAATACAGTCAGCCTTGCAGTAAAGTTACTTTTAAGCTGAAAAAGGATCCTGGGGTATTCATGTTTGCCTCTTACGTCACTGTGGAATATGCTCAATAAATTTATAAATGAAGGGAACAAACCCAAGATTGTGCTTCTTGTAAAGTGAGCCCTGTTTGTGTCTTGGCTGCATAGGGTGGACCGCAGCAGTGCTGTCACGCCTCTGCATCCTCACTTGAGCCTTTGACGTGAATGCTTGACATCAACAGTCTGTTACCGGGAACTTTTAATTCTCCAATGTTTCTTTTTTCCCAGAAGACATTTCTTTGGTATGTTACAAAGCTTGGGTTGCAAAAATTTCAGCTGCTCATTACGTTAGGAGAGGATGGGCTAAGAATTGAGAGATGGGAGGGTGGCCAGGGGCTCGATGAGTTGATTTTCTTTTTGGTTTCATTTCCACATTTCATTCTTTTTTTTCCCTCTTTTGGGCGAACAGGTTTCCCACTTCCCAGCAAAATTTCTGTTTAAATTTTTTTCCCCAGTATCTTTAATTCTTTCTCTTTGTTATTTGCTTCCCCTCCCTTCCCTCAGAGAAAATTCAGACACTCCCACATGTATAAACAAATGCTGGGAAATTGCAATTCTCTTTTATGCAAAGTACATTTTCTCGGGCAGCTCTAAGCCCTGTGTGTGTTCTAAGGCTGCTGACATGGGCTTTCCACTGAGCCACAAGAAAGTGTGTCATTCTTTCTCTTCCACAGCCTGTCTCCTGTCCCCAGGGCACTCAGCAGCAGCCAATCCATAACTTGTCCTCTCTCTCATAAACCCTCTCTAATCCCCCAGGCCTTTTCTAATACAGCTTTTCCATTTATTCATGTATCACCAGCTATGACTTGTTCTGTTCCAAGGTGGGGATTAACCAAATGAATAGAAATATATATTTATTTGGGACATAGGATAGCAAAGGCTTGGGAACCAGGCAGAATTTCGTCCTCAGATTCCCATGTACTAGTTGTGTAACCATAGTTATTTTTCCTTTCCTAAGCCTCAGTTTCTCCATCTGTGAAATGGGGATAGCGTGACTGCCTCATAGTGTTGTGGCAAGAACCAGATGAGATAATTCATGTGAAATTTGGAGCACAGTGTGTAGCACCTGGTGATCACTCTCTAAACGGCCAGGACAGTGTGGATGATGCTCTCAGCCTTTCTGGCATCTGGGGTCCTAGGGCCTGAATCTTTTTCATCCTTCTGTGCCTGACACATAATAATCAAGTCATTTTTGTTTCAAAGACAAAAATGCAGGATTTTGCCTTCAAAAGCCATTCAACTAAGTAAAGCGAGGAGCAGGGCTCCTCAGTTGGTCTCAGTCTGCCATGTCCAGGCATTTAAAAGAAGAGGCTTGTACAAGAAGTGCAGTGGAAAGGTGTAGATTTCCTGGGATCTGGCATCCCCTATTAGTCTATAAGCAGACCTTTAAGCAAAGGAGAGCCTTTATGAGTTGTTTAATACGTTGGGTGACACTTCTTGGATGATGTGGTGAGATTCTTAAGTAAGAATCTCATTTCATTCACTTATAAATGAATGGAACAAACCCAACATTGGGTTCCAGTAAAGTAAGCCCCATTTGTGTCTCAGGCTGCACAAAGTAGACTGCAGCAGTGCTCTCCAAGCATCTGCGTCTCACTTGTGCCCTTGAGATGAACGCTTGACATCCCTCCTTAGAGCATGGAGATGACCTGAGTTTGTACTCTGGCAGTGGTGCCAGATCTGCTCAGGAGAATGCAGGTTTCTTCACATTTCCGCACACGGTCCTGTAGATTTCTGGATTGTACTTCCTCCTCTGCAGAATGAGGAGATTGGTTAGATTATCTCTAAGATATTCTAGCACTGAAGATCACATTTTCAGTCCCGATTTAAGAGCTTCTTTATATTTCCTGAAGGGAAACTTCTTTATATTTCCTGAAGGGATCTTCACCAATCACCGCCTGGGGGACTGGCTTTTATGTTGCGTGCTCTGGTGTGAAAGGCATACATCTTTCAAGTTGACCTCAACTTTCCTCTTTTACCTTTTCTCTTTTGTTCCTGCTTCCTCTCTTCTTTAAAGGTGTCAAGTAAAGCCAACAGTGATGAATCAGGTTTACTTTTCTTCTGGTGACGGTGAAATCAGTGAGTGGAGAGGTTTCGTCCTGTCTTTTTCCTTTTGCTTGTTCACATCTCCCTTACTGAAATTTCCTTGGAGCTTTAGCATGTTCTCTCTTCATCATGTCTTTCCCTTTGTGATCTAAGATTTTCTGTGAATAGTGCCAGTTTTCTGCAGCCAGCCATGGAAAGCAGCGCTGCTTAAACTCACAAGGCCCAGCAGATCCCCTGTGAGTGTGGCTTGCCCAGGGGTGGGGGGATGGTGGGACACTGAAACATCTCCAGATGCATGAGTACGGAGATGCGTAAACAGTGTACACTCACTGCTTGATTTCCATCTGTTTTATCTGGATGATGACAGCACCTCAGACTGGGTGCAAAGATTTCTCCAGGGATGGTCAAACGGTGGCCTGAACATACAGCAGGCTGGGAACCAGAGGTGACTATTTCAGCAGATCTTGGCTGTAGCTGAGCCTATTTCTGCCAAGCCAGGGGTTGTCTTGGTCTCAGTGGAGCCGGGACTTCTGTAGCATTGTTACACTCTGGGCTGTAATCCTGACATTTCTGGCATTTAGGCCTCTTTCTAAGCGTGTATTAACACATTGGGGGTCCCCATCAGAGAGGGAACAGGGAGCCCAGGAAGTGGGAGAGTGGCCCTGTGTTGTGATGTCTTCGGATCATTGCCCTCTGCCTTTGTCGGGGATTCCTAGGTGAGGACTCTGCTGGGTGTCAGGGGGACCATCAGAACTCCCCCGGTAGAGGGAGATACACAGCTAAGCTGTGTCACTCTCGAAACTTTGCATTCCTGTCAGCTCTGGAGAAAATTACCTACTCCTTACGTCACAAGGGAAGAGTAACTGTTTCAGGACAGGCCATTTGCAAAGACCGAGACCCTGATAGAAAGGCACATAACCCCCTGCTCTAGTTTGGGTTTCCACAGAAGCTGAGCCTGAGACAAGAATTCCAGGGTGCATTAGTTACATGGGAGAGGATCCCGAAAACAGTGGCGGGGAAGTGAGGAATGAGACAGGAGGAAGGATGTCAGCAAAGGACGTGTTATCAAGAAAGCTGTCCCTGTGGACAGCTGGCACTTGATCCCACCGGGAAGGTCTGGGATACAGTGTAGCACAGGTGCCTCCGGGGTTATCCCACCTGAGACATGAAGGATCTGCTGGCCAGACAGCCTCGGGCAAAGAGATGCAAGGGGTGAAGTAAGAAAGCCCACGGGGATGTGGTGTAGCACCGGCAGCTCTGCTACAGCTGTTATCCCAGATTCACCGTCCAAAGGAGCTTAGTCATTTTCTTTACAGAGAATGAATCCAAAACTCAGAAAAGCAACTGAGCCTCAAGGTCACAGAGCCAGTTCTTGAGATTCAAGGTCACAAGGATCCAGGTTCCCTGACTCCGGTTCTAGTGCTCTTTCCACTTGGCCACTCAAGGCAGAAATCTAAATTTGTAATGATTTATGAGGTGTGTGGTATCAGATTAATGGAACAATATTCCCTTTCTGTCGTGGATTTGTTGGTCTTTTTCTAAGTGAAAAATTGTCAAAGGGATTCAATCCTGAGAGCCAGAGAAAGAGCAAAAAATGGCTGAATGTGTAAATAAAGTCTCCCAGGAAGATCATATTTTTGAAGGTATTCATTATTCTTGTCTTTTTGTCATTGTCATGTCTTAAGTGTTTACCTGGGCTTCTAGCTTTTTGCTTTTCCAAGGACAAGGCTGATCCATTCTAGAACAGCCTGACAGCCATCACCTTAACAATGGCTTATTAATATCCAGGTTATTTAAGATGCAGAGGAAACATTTATCACAGAAGAGCAGCTTCTCAACATGTCCCGCCAGGTGCGATGACGCATGTGCCTTTGTGCATATCATGCATTTGTGGAGCTCCTCTGGATGAAAGGGTCAGGATTGCTTATAAAGCATTGTGTTAGGTGAGAGCGGGCTTGCTCTTCGATTCCGAAATGCCCACAAGCCTTTGGTAATGCTGAGAGTGAAGCACCTGTGTGATTCCCAAGGCTGAGCCAGAGGCTTTAAGCAGCCTGCACCATGACCAGCTTACACCAAGGGGAACACAGGCTGAGGATGCTGACCGAGGCCTCCGGCAGAAACAAAGCCCCTAGCAGAACGGAAGTGTTTACATTGGAAATAAAATGCCTGGGTGTGACTCTGAACTCATGGGACTAGCTACAAACATGACAGATGATTCTGAGGTTTGGGCTAATCATGGGATTAGCCAAAGACCACGTAAAAGTGGAGAAAAGGCTTGGAGATTCCATCTACATTTTCTCTTAATTCTTGGATGCATTTTGGTTGCTGAGTTATGTCTCCATTTTCTTATTTATCTGAGGCCCAAAGTTTAAGTCCTACTATGTGATCATTTATAAACTTTTGGAAAAGAGATCTTCATATTGGAAAAGCTTGTCCAAGTCTTTCTTTAGAATTCCCAGAAGGGAATTGCTGGGTCTTAAGGTCAGCACATTTTTTTAAGGCATTGGATGCAACTGGTCTCCAGAAACGGGGAGACCGTTTTTATACTCCCTTTTCCAGTAGTTTCTGGTATCTCTTCCCTTAGATCTTCTTCAGTTACGGATGTGTCATTCTTTTTTTATTTTGCCAGCCTGATAAGTAGAAAATGATATAACATCATTGCTTTAATTTGCATTCCTTTAAATATTATTGTGATGTTTTTTCTTGTGACTGTTGCCTATTCGCACGTCATATGAAGTTGCCTGTTCTTGAAAGACACTGATAATGCTCTCCTCCCCTGCCCTACCCTTTTCTGCTGCCGGAATAACTTTAACTAAGCCAGGCGTTCCATTGCCTCTTCCCTTGGGTCCCTATATAGCTATGGGCTGGCTAGAGAGTAACTGTGAGCCCCTGGGGAGATGGACCACCCACTAGAACTGCTCCCAGCTCCGGGCATCACCTGCCTGTGTGTGCAAATTAGACCAAGTGGTAACTTCCGGTTAACAAACCTGTTTGACAGAAGGGATTTCAATTGGGGATAATCCTCATTCACTTCAATAAAGCATGGAATGAGTCCGGGCAAGGCGATCCACTTTTTACTCTCTAAAGTCAGACCTTTCTGTGTTTTGTTGTTGGTATAGCTTGCTCTGTGCTGCCAACTTTTGAACTCAAAATGTGTTTTGTTTAAAAAAATAAACATGACTTTCTTTGAGTGACTTACTTTTGCCTTCTAAAAGGAAGTGACTGGACGGGGACAACCATATTCTATATCAGGCCATCGACTCTGAGCCCCTTCATTTCTCATTTTCCTCTGTCTGGGGTAGTGCTCTGGGCTGCTGTTTTTGAGAGAAAGGTCTGTTAAAATCAAGAAATATTCACCCTTTTGGTATTTGCCCAGAGTTGGGCCCCTTGGAAATGGGCAGCTTTCCCCATTTGGGTGTGTTCTTTAGGACCTTTCCTACTGGCTTAACGACTTGGCTCGGTCTGTATTAGTAGTGAGGAGATATCAGCTGTCTGTGGTTGGAGTGGACTTTTCAGTGTCGAAGATGAGCTATAAGCCAGGTAGATGCTAATCAGGAGAGAAGTAAAGCTGAACCTGGCCCAGTCCGCCTGAAATTGGGTATATTTATTTCCCCCACGAATTTTCTTGTATATGGGGTGTGACCTATTCTCTTGGAACACCATCAAGATAATGAAAAGGAGAAAACAGAGAGCAGGAACCAACAACATGAACGCAACCTGCAAAGGTCAGGTTAGCGAGGTGTCAGGCACAAGGTTTATACCCTGCATGCAGGACCCTTTCTTTCCCACTAGAGGGCACTCTTGTCACTCTTAGAGCGATAGTACCTGGGAAAAACTGGTTGCTTCTCAGGAAGTCCCCAGAAGCACACTGCATTTAAGATGCTACTTTGTGTCTCAGCTTCCATTCTCAAGGTGTGTTATGAACATAACACTCTCCAGCCCAGACAGGAATGGGAAGATTAGTGTCTGGAAACTTCTGTTGTAAATTAAGCATAGTCAGTCCCTGCTTATTTGTGTTTCATCAATGAGATGTGATTGTAGCCCTGGGGCTTTTTTACACTTGCAGAAGCAACGTCTACTTTTGAAGTGCTGTACCTCCAGTCTGCTCTTCTCCTTTGCCCACATACTTGGTGTAAATGTGGCTGCAGCAGGTTTGTATGGAGGTCAGTGGAAGATGAGAACTTGATCTTCTGTGTTGATCCTGTTTACTTCGGGAGAGCTGGAGAGTACCCATGGTTGGTGTGGGTCAGCCTGACAGGAGATTTTCCATTTAGAGAGGATTTAAAATTTCAAGCAAGGGAAATGCAAGCCATATTTCACTCACTCAATACATCAGGGAGTGCTACCATTTAAAAAAAACCACCATTCTGACTTCTGGGGTTTCCAGGTCATCTGGCAGCCGCTGTGTGGGGTCAGTTCCTTGACCCTTGGTCAGAAGTTCCTCCAGATTACAAGGCATCTCTTTATGGACATCTTTGCATTTACACCAATCTTGTTTTAAAAAATTTGTCAGCCTTGGAGGATGTGTGAGGTGACTTGCCCTTTACTTGTAAGAATGAGGGGTGACTCCCCCCTAGAAAGTCACCAGTGTTAATCAGTAGAGCTGCTGGCAGTGCTATTCCTCTTGGGGGTATAGGTTTTGGGAGTGGTCGTTGCTTGGCCACCAGCACAGTGACAGCTTGCTTTCTGGCTCCTTGAAACTAAAGTTCCACAGGAAGAGCATAAAGGACTCACATAGCAAATATTCCCCCCTCCCACCCCCGATCCACGACTATTACTACCAGCATCCTTACTAGCTAATAATTATATAGCATTACTATGCTCCAGGCATGGTTTATTTTTGTTTATTTTAATAAGCTTTATGTTTTAGAACAGGCTTAGATTTACAGAAAAACTGTGAAGACAGTACAGAGTTCTCATATACCCTATACCCAGCTTCCCTTATTATTAACAAATTAGTATGGCACATTTGTCACAGTTAGTAGACCAATGTTTGTACGTTATTATTAACTAAAGCCCAGACTTTATTCGGATGTCTTTAGTTTTGACCCACTATGCTTTTTTCTGTTCCAGGTTTCCATTTAGGATACCACATCATATTAATTGTCATGTCTCCTTAAGAGCCTCTTGGCTATGGCAGTTTCTCAGACGTTCCTTGCTTCTGATGACCTTGACAGTTTTGAAGAGCGCTGGTCAGGTGTTTTGTAGAATGTCCCTCCATTGGAATTTGTCTGAGGTTTTCTCATGATTAGAGTGAGGTTACAGATTTTGAGAGGAAGACCTCAGAGATAAAATGCCATTCCCATCACATCCTATCAAGGGCACATACTGTCCACATGACTTGTCATGGTTGATGTTGACCTTTGTCACCTAGCTGAAGTAGTGTTTAGCAGGTTTCTTTCCTGTAAAGTTACTACCCCCGTATCCAGACTGGGTTCTTGGAAAAAAGTCACTGAGTGGAGCCCACACTTAGGAGTGGGGAGTTATGCTTCACCTTCCTTTTTTTTTTTTTAAATTTATTTTATTTATTAATTTTTGGCTGTGTTGGGTCTTCATTGTGGTGTGCAGGCTTCTCATTGCAGTGGCTTCTCTTGCTGGGGAGCACAGGCTCTAGGCATGTGAGCTTCAGTAGTTGTGGCACGCGGGCTCAGTAGTTGTCGCTCGCAGGCTCTAGAGTGCAGGCTCAGTAGTTGTGGCGCATGGGCTTAGTTGCTCCGTTGCATGTGGGATCTTCCCGGACCAGGAAGCTTGAACCCGTGTCCCCTGCATCGGCAGGTGGATTCTTAACCACTGTGCCACCAGGGAAGCCCCATGCTTCACCTTCTTGAGGGCAGAGTAGCTACACAAATTCTTTGCAGTTCTCCTGCCCAGGCAATTTATCTCTTCTCATCCATGTGTTTATTCAGTTGTTTATTTACATCAGTATGGATATTCATGGAGATTTATTTTATACTTCGGGTTATCATAAAATATTACTTGACTTTGTTGCTCAGATTGTTCCAGCTTTGGCCACCGGGAGCTCTTTCCATTGCTCTGTGTCCTCTGACCTACTTCTCTCACTGTGAGATGGTTGTTGTTCTTTTGAGTACTTTCTTATTTTCTGACACAAGATTCTCCAGGCTCATCTTAGCATCTCCTGCCCTAGTTCTAGAATCAGTCATTTCTCCGAGGGTGGTATTAAAACTAAGATCTGGGCACTAAGTGTTCTTGTGGCTACAGGGTTGCTGTCGCTTAGAGGCCCTCTCAGCGGACAGAGCAGGGAAAATTATGTGTATGTACTAATTTATAAATTGATCTGTATGTAACCATCTGTATCTGTATTAAGCTAAACATGAGCATACTGATGTCTCCAGTTCTAATCCGTTACCATGTGGACCATTCTGGCCTCCTCCCCTGGGAGATCTGTGATCTCCTACTCCAACAGTATGGTAAACTTGACTCCCACCATCCGCCATGTATTTACTTAATTGTTCAGTTCCAGTATGCATGTATAGCAGTGTCAGAATTGTTGACAAGACCCCCATGGAAAATAGCTTTATCCCCTAAAGTACAGTGCTGCTTATGTACAGTTTCCTTTGCTGTAGTTTTACAGACTCCTTATTTCCAAAGTTGCTTAGGGAGCACCGTTTTTTTTTTTTCTCCACTCCTTTCAGTGAGGTTGTTTCATACGTTTGTAATACAGTTAGATTGTTTGGTCACATTCTGCATTTCATCTTGGGATTTCCCTAACCTTTTACATGATTTAAAAAAAATTTACATATATTAAAGTTCAGTCTTTGTGGGTTTTGAGAAATGCAGGTATCGCCATTACAGTGTCATAGAGAATAGCTTCATCACCCTATGAATTCTCTGTGCTTCACCAGTTCACCTATTTAACCCTTCCCCAATCCACTGATTTTGTTTTTTTTTTGAGCAGGAAAGGCCATAACCTCACTTTATTTGTATTTCCGCCTTACACAAAATCATCAGAATAGGAACAGAGATGGGCAGGGAAAAGGGCTGAAAGTCTGTTCAATCCACATGTTCTCAGGGCTATCCCAGAGAGCACTTGAGCCTGAGTGCCTGTTGGCGTAGCCGCAGATCCAACACGAATTCCTCATGCCTTGGCCTGAAGTCTTCACAGATTGGTGGCGTGAGCCCTGCAGTTCTCATCCTTTGCCCATCTTGACGTAAGGCAGGAAAGTGGACTGAAAAGCTCCTTTCTGATGGGCAAGGCAAATCAGAGCCGATGGTGTACTTCCTGCACCTTCTGTGCTACAGGGACAGAACCTGAAGCTGCTTCCACGGCTCTAGACACTTGCAGGCAGGGCTAGAGGCCGATGGTGTAAGAGCGGCCTGTGGGGTTCTGAATAGCAGAGCAGACTGGTGCTGTCACAGCCCACTCATACCCACCACCTTGGAATTGCTGCATTGCCAGAAACGCACACAGGTGGTCTGGCCTTCACACACGGTAATGGGCTGCTTAATGGGGAAGAGGATGGGAAACCGTGAAAACATCTCAGGAGCGTGAGTCTCTGGACAGATACTCAGAGTGATGTCCTGATAAAGCACAGTCTCAAAGTAGCCTGCAAACCCATTGCAGCACTGTGTTCACCTCCACGGGAAACTCCAAGGTGCAGTAGCGGTTGTTGTCAATCATGGGATCTCTGTTGGGATGGCTGAAGGTAAAACAGGGTTGGGGTGCAGACAGCTGGTGGAAATCGTGCAGCCGTACCACGTAAAGCATCTCAAACTGGGCCTCAGGGTCGCGGTCCTTTTCCCGACAGGCTCGGACCTCATTGTACAGCTTGGAGGAGGAGATGGGAGCTAGAAAGGAGGTATACTCCCCAGGGATGCTCACGCCATCATCTTTTAGGAAGCGCTGGGCTCCATCCAGGCACTCCGATGACAGCTCATTATCAGCTTAGGACCCCAGAAGCTCACTGACAATGATTCCCGCTTTCTCTGGAGCCACCCATTCCCACATGTCCGATGAGACTGCTGTCACCTGGCTTCCCCATTCTTCAAACTGCCAGTTCTCCAGCGTCACCACAGCATTTGGGTTCTTCTCCACAGCGTACAGCTTTATCCGCCAGTCAGCCTGCTTGGCTGCCCACAGGGAAGCGTTCACCAGGGGCCCCTTGCCAGCAATTGGCATTGTCAGTTTTCTTTTTTGTATTTTAGCCATTCTAATAGGTATGGCTGTAAGGTATGCTGTGGTATCTCGTTGCTTTATTTTGTAATTTCCTAATAATGATGTAAAACATTTTTTTCACAGGCTTATTTGTCATCTATATACCTTCTTTGGTGAAATCTCTGCTCAGAGCTTTTGTCCATTTTATTGGGCTTTCTTACTGTTGAGTTTCACGAGTTCTTTGGATACGAGTCCTTTGTCAGATATGTGTTTGCAAATACCTGCAAATTTCTCTGGCTTCTCTTTTCATTCTTTTAACAGTCTTTTGCAGAGCAGTTTTTAATGTTAATAATGTCCAATTTAGATCATGCTTTTGGTGATGCCTCTAAAAAACTCATCTTCAAACCCAAGGTAGCCTAGATTTTTTCCTTTGTTCTCTTCTAAAAATTTTATAGTTTTGCATTTACATTTAGGTCTGTGATCCAGTTTGAGTTAATTTTTACGAGAGATGTAAGCCCTGTGTTTAGCTTTTTTTTTTTTTTGCATATGGATATTCAGTTGTTCCAGCACCTTTACTTGAAAAGACTATCCTTTCTCCATTGAAATGCTTTTGCTCCTTTGTCAAAGGTCACTTGACTATTTGTGTGGATCTGCTTCTGGGCTCTCTATTCTGTTCCATTGATGTATGTGTCTATTCTTTCACCAATACTGTGCTGTTTGGATTACTGTAGCTTTACTGTAAGTTTTGAAATCATTTAGTGTGATTCCTCTAATTTTTTTGTTCTTCAGTATTGTGTTTGTTTGCTGTTCTAGGTCTTTCGGTCCAGGCATGGTTTTAAGTCCTTTACATATATTAACTCACTTAGTCCTCACAGTAACCCACAAAGAGGCCCAAAGAGGTTAAGTGGCCTGTTCAAAGTCACAAAGCTAATAAGTGGGGGAGGCAGGACCCAAGCCTCAGCAATGTGGCTGCAGACGCTGGCTCACATCCACCCACCAGGTGGCTTCTGAAGGTAATAAAGAAGGGATCCTTGTTTATTTTTGACACCTTAGTGAGAATACTTAGAGGCGATTTCCTGGACCCATTGTCTTGGGAAACAGGCAGCTAGTGGGGAGTCTCAGAGTTCTTGCTTTAATTTCAGAGACTTAGGTTGACACCTGACTCCACCAATTATAAGCCTGGCTAGACCTTGGGCAAACAGCGCTCTACGGTCAGAGTCTTCACCTGTAAAATGGGAACATAATGGACCTTTAATGGGATTCTGCTGGCTTACTACACAGTCCCCTTTCTCAGCAAAGGTGGGTGTCTGTGCAGTGTGGTTCTGCCCCATGTTCCCAAACACTTGTTTTCAGCTCTCTGATACTATATTGTATTATACTTAACTGTTTTCATGTCTGATTTCTCCAATATACTGTAAGCTTTTAAAAGATAGACCTTTTAATGGGTATCATCTATCTTTTCATCTCTGTCCCTAACACAGCGTCTGGCACATGAAAGGCTCTAAATAAAATGATTGTTCAGTAAATGCAGCAGGATATATTATAGATGGGTGAAGCTAGAAACAGGCTGACTCTAGGCACTGTCCGTGGCTCAGAAGGCAGTTCGGAAAAGGACTCCAGGCCTAAATTCTCCAACCTAACTCATCATAACCACAGAAAGAGACACCATCTTCAATTCAGACTGTTCTGCTCTGTCCCCTAGAAAGTGTCTGTGCTTTCCTACCTCTACTCTTATTCCCAGAAAGTGGGAAAGGAAACCGCCTCCCCACTCCATCACCACTCACCCCTGCTTAAACCACACGGGAGCCTGAACCAGTGGTGAGAACCCTGCACTTGTCAACAAAGGGCCTTGGTAGGGCTCCCAGCTCAGCCACTGGCCACCTTCATGATCTTGGGCATACTCCTAAACCTCACCATTTCCTCATCCATAAACTGTGGCTACGATTTGTTAAGGAGAATAAGCAAGCAACACAGGAGTGTGTACTTTACACTATAAAACACTAGGTAAATACCAAGAGCTATCATTAGATAATAGTAAAAGCTACTAATTACCAGGTACTTACTCACTGACAGGCACTGCTCTAAGTGCTTTGTACATTATCTTTTTTAATCCTTATAAGCAATACGATAGCTACTGTTATCCCTGCACTAACTAAGGTACCTGTAAGCAAGAGAGAGGCTGATTCTTCCTGGCTTAAGTTTTAAAAAATAAACAAAGAAGAAGGATAAGAAGGAGGGGGAGGGGATTAGAGGGGGAGCAAGGGGAGGAGGGGGAGAGGAAGAAGAAGAAGAAACTAAAATTTTTAAAAGATACTGGAGTTACTCAAAGAATGAATCAGTCCCTAAGCACCCAGCCCAGGCTGGGTAGGGACCAGGGGCGACCCCAGAAACTGCAGCAGCAGACACTGATGGACCTGCTCTCCAGACTATATAAAGGTGCATAAAGGTGCCTCAACACCAAGAGCCCCTGTCACTGGGTTTCAAATTCCTAGGCTAGAGAAGTTAATTGGCCTGACTCAATAATTTATAGGAATACTTACTATATGAGACACTGTGCTAAATGCTTTACATGAGTTAGTTAACTTAATCTTCACATCCACCCTCTGAAGGAAGTAATGTCATTGTTCCTGTTTTACGGATGGGGAAACTGAGGCAGGAGATGTTAAATAACTTGCCCAAAGTTATGCAGATAGGTGTTGTGGAGTCAGGTTCCAGAGCCAGAGCCTGCCCTGTTAATTATGGCACTGAACTACCCCCTGCCCGCCCCCCACACACCCCACAGAGGGTCTGAATACACAGTTCTTTCTGGGATGGTTGTTGAGACTTTCAGAGGAGGCATTATTTGAACTGGCTATTAAAGGATGAGTAGGAGTTTATAGGTGGATTAGAAGGGAAAGAGTATTTCAAGTAGAGGAGACAATATGAGTTAAAGCACAGGTGGATGAAAGTATGTAATGTGTTCAGAAAATGACTAATAATTTGCGGAGGTCAAGGGGTAGAAGGGAATGGTTGGTGATTAAACTCAAAAGGTTAAAGCTAATGCAGTAGGCATTGGGGAGCTCTCAAAAGAATTTAAGCAGGGGAGTAATTGTCTAGATATGTTTCAAAACAATTCCTGTGGTAGCAGTGTGGAGGCTTGCTTGAACGTGTGTCAGAATAGTTTGAAGGCAGGGGGACCTGCTAGAAGGCTCTACCGTAGTCTAGATAAGACAGTGCATCAGCTTCTGAATAAGACAACAGATGTTCCTGCTTTTGGTGGTTTGGGGAAGTTGTACTTCACAGAGTGAAGGAAGAGATGCTACAGGTTCATCAGAGTCCCATTGGGAAATGCTACCTTATTAGTCTCCGACAGTGCTCCATGAAGTAGCCAGTCTGGGAACTGTTTGTTACTGTTTGAACCAAGATAAGGGGCTTGCACCAGAATGTAAATCAATGCACTGCTTCCTTCATTGAGAAAGTCGTCGCATGCACACCCCCCCACACACACATTGACTGAAGCAAACAGTAAGCTCGCTTCGTGACAAAGTTGATTTACATTCTAAAGCAAACTCCTGTCTCCTTGTAGCCTGATAACAATTTGTAGACCTTCACCAGTCCACAACCACAATTAGAGTAGCTTGCTATATGATCAATTTATTATATTTATTATATGTAGGTGTTATACTTTAAATATCTTTTTCTCTATGGTCAAACCTTTAATGTGGAAAACATGGTTTCAGCGTTTTAAGAGTTTTCTTTTTATTCTACAGGCAAGCCACTTATGTCAAGGATTCCTCTTTTGCTTTTTATTTTTTGGAACGTTACATAATCACTTAACCTTGATTAATAATTAATAACTCTTTCTGTAGACATGGGCTCGTGACCTCTTCCTGCTCTCCAGTATTGTTAAGAGCTAGTTGCCCTTCAGACCTCAGGTTCTCTCCAACCTTCAAGACTTGGGTTATGATGCCTTCTCCAGGGTTCTCAGACGTTATAGAGCACTGGAGAGGGAATGGAAGTAATGATTTCTCTATCACTTGAGTGTAAAGCGTAAACCGAATCAACACTTAGCAGTGATGTTATTAAAGGGATTCAAACATTAGTAACGTGTCTGAACTAACGGACCTTAAAGATTCTTTGTGACCCTGAGATTTTTCTATTTGACTAAGGTCACAGAGCTAGTGTACGGCAGAGTGGGGCCGGCATCTGGGTCTCCTGACCCTCTGTCACACTGCTTCTCTGCTTGCTTCCCAGCCCCCTCCCCTCAGTCCTTCACTAAAAGCAGCAGAAGAAATGACAGGTTCCTTAGAGGATGGAATAGATGCCGTGGGTCTTCATTTAATGATGGGACCTTTGGAGGTTTTTTCTCTGCTAATGATCACAGCAGAAAGATGCTTTACATACTGTATTGAGATCTAAATTTAGATAGCAGATGGGCTCACACTGATGTTCTAAAGTACATGTTGGGAAGATAATTCCCAATCTCCTGAGGAAAGAGGTGTCAAATTCAATTTTACTGAGGAGCTGAACTGTAATTTGGCTATTCCAACTCTGGCTCGCCCCAGCAATGAGCCACATAATTTGCCTTGAAAGGCCACACCTTGATTTGGACGCAGTCTGTACAGATGCCAGTTTAACGTAGTGCCTAATGCTGAGTCTGTGCATTTCTATTGGTTTGCCTTTTCTAAATGCTACTTAATCATAGTGGTGCCCATTATTGTTTCAGTTAAATATTATCAGGCTTTCATCATAAACCCTTAAGTGAAGATCAGAGTTGGTCAGAAAAAGTTGTTAGAAATGGACATTTGTCAATGTCAATTGGCCAAAGACAGTCAGCACTTAGCTTGGGGAATAGGACCAAGAAAAAAAAAAAGAGATCTTCAGAAAGCGTGCTCCCGAATCCTCTGAAATCCATTGTCCAGACTTACAGCTCACCTTGGCTTTGCTGCTCACCAGCTGTGTGAGTGGGCATGTTACTTAGCTTCTCTGAGTCTCTTTCTTGGCTGTAAAGCAGAGATAATAAGTCCAAATCCATGGTATGATTGTGAGAATAAATAACTCGTATCAGAGGTGCTCAGCCCACTTTCAGGCAACTGGCAGGTCCTCAGTAAGAGCTTAACTTGAATCTGTTGCACATGCATTATCCATTGTATCTCGATGTCTCTCTGTACCACAACATGCCATTTGATTCCTGCATCCATGCCTTCTGCTTGAGAGCTGGAGCTGGGTATGGCCTAATGGTTAATGGCCTAGCTTTGGTGTCAGGCACGTCTGGCTGGAGTTTGAATTCTCTGTTGTGAGACATGGTTAAATTAATTGACTTCTTCAAGCCTCAGTTTCTTCACTTGATAAAACGGGGGAAATAATGGCACCTACCTTCCAGTGGCGTAGCGAGGATTAAATGAGATGAGGCTTGTGAGTGCTTTGTCAAGACACCCATGAGTCAACGTATTGAGCTCCTGTTATGTGTTATAAGTCCTGGAAGTAGAGTGGTAGGCACATTGGACAGTCCCTGCCATCACGGAATGGCCAGGCCTAACAGGGTGTGACTATACACAGTTATAAACGTGGAAGTAAATAGTTAGAAATAATTCCAGGGCTTCAAAGTATTTAAAAGAAGAATAAGTGCTGTGAGAGGACTTATAGGGGGACCCAGCCGGGCCTGGGAATCACATAAGACTTCACCGAGAATGTGGTATTGAAGGTTGATGTGAAGGATAAAGGGCGGGTGACCAGGTCCAGAGCCGGAGAAAGACTGTGCCCGGTAGGGGAACTAGCGTGTGTTTAAACTCAGAGGTAAGAGAACGTGTGGTATGTTTTGAAGGGGGTCTTATTCCTTGAATAAAAAATGAGGATAATATTAAATAGTTCATTGATTTTAAGACTCACTTTTTTCTTCACATTTTAACATATTTAAAACTTATATGTGTCTTACAATGAATGACATGTTATATAGTATTGGCAGTATTGTTTTCTTTCTTGGTGGTGGCTAAAATAATGGGGTGTCTTACATTCAGAGCATTTTAAGATTTGATGAAATACAGTAACTTTTGCTTTTTTAAGATCGTTGTGAAAATTCAAGTTGAGGTACACAATGCATCTGATATTTACCTGATGCTTCCACAGCAGTTTGAAGGTAGCTGCAGACTATAAAACCAGACCCACGACCCAGTACAAACTTTGCAAACTGCCAAAGTTAAAAGCCGTTACGGCCCATGCTTAGTAAAGCATGCCAAAGCTCAGAGCCACCCACCCTTAGCCTTAATGCCTCCAAGTGTATTTTGCCAATTTGAATATTGTTAAGGTTCATGGCAAAATGCTCAAGATGTTGGCGTCTTTGAGAAGCTGTCTCTCCTGCCCAGGTTCTGAACTAACCGAGAAATAAGATGAAAGAACTGGCAGAGGGAGAACCAAAACGTCACGAGTTCTAGGTTGGAGTGTGTAGCTTGCATCTGTGGGTAACCAGGCTCCCGGCTACCGCACCCAGAATTATGCTGTGCAGGCACAGGTACACCGGTAGGGAAGGTGTGGAGCAACAAAGGAGATCTAGGTGCTCTGTGGGCACTCCCTCCAGGGAGAGAAGGGAGGAGCAGACAACACAGGAGCCTCGCGGATCAGATCCGTCACTCTCCAGGGCAGGAGGGGAATGCCGGTAGGGCCCCAACCAAGGAAAGAAGACTTTTGGAGTTGGGTAACACCTTGTATTGAATAGGCATAAATAAACGCATTAGGAAGGAGAAAAGAAAGGATGATGTTAGTCAATTACAAGGCTGAGTTTATGGAATCAGAATGAAAAACTACATTTGATTGAAAAAAGTGGGCGTTTAAAAAATGTCCAAGACTTTAAAAAAAATGCAAAAAGTAGTAATAAACTGTGTTGCTGTAGAGAGGGGACAAAATGTTCAAAAAGGAAATTATTTCAAAGGTCCATATAAAGCCTTGGATTCTGTAAAGCCTGGTTCATTACTGGCCTGTCTATCTCTCTGCCCGTCAGGGAGTTGGCACAGAAGAGAGGTCTGTGGTGCTGAGAAAAAGCCATGGGTGTGTTTTGCACCGCATATGGTCTAGCTTTGTTTTTGTATCCGACAAGCTAGTTTAGTTTACAAATGTAGTTTTGATACACTCAGCACTGTGAATAAGTACTGGGGGTGAGGTCTGGTGAAAGGCACACAAACCACAGTAGCTCATTTCCTTTCATTGATCCAAGCCCAAAGCATTGCTGTTGCATCCTAGAGATTAAAACCCTTGATTCACATAAGAATAGTCTGGTGCAATCTGGAAAGATGTTGTCATGGTCTCTCAGGAGTAAATAATATGAATTTTTAAACATTCCGCAGGAATAATTAACATGATTTCAAGTATTCTAAAGCATAAGGATGTACAGTATTGCTTATTACAGTGGAAGAAACAGCCAGATATTTTGAGAAAAGTGTAAAGGTAGAACTGTGTATTTTTAAGGACTAAGTATTTCTTCTGTTTGTTCTTAACCCAGCAGGTATTTGCCGAGGCTATTGTGTGTGTGTTCTGGGGACAGTGTTATCCCAAATAATAATATTATATAGAGATAGTCTATAATCTCCTACTTACAAACTCTCTGATAGATGCTACCTCTTACCCTATCTTGGCATTTCTCCAGTGGAGCTATTGATGTTATTGTCGTTTTTAGTGTTCTGCATTAAATTAAAAAAATAACTCTCCCTAAGTAATTATAGAATGTTCTAATTAATTTTATCATTAGCAGATATCCTAAAAATCATAAAGAAGCACAAAGAAAAAAAAACCAGAGCTAACCACTGTTTACATTTTTGTGAATGTCTTTCTAATATTTTATTTATTTTTGTATACATACGTATATAATAAAATTATGTAATTATATGTATCATATATAAATTTTGTGTGTATAAAGTGTATGATAAATTTTATATAAGTAAAAGTTATATATAATTGTATAATTTTATTATATATGTATATGTATATCTGTATAAGCTAGCTTAATTTACAATGTTAATATACAAATTTATATTAAATTTATATTTACATATAATTTAATACATATATGTATTATAAAACATACACTTATATGTTTGTAGTCTGCCTATTTCTTTAACTTAGCTATAGCTCATGAAGATTTTTTTCATATCAATAAATATGTTTCTATGATGTGCTACTTAATGGTATCCATGTACAGTAAGTCCCCTACATACAAATGAGTTCCGTTCTGAGAGCATGTTCTTAAGTCTGATTTGTTCGTTAAGTCCAACAAAGTCAGCCTAGGTACCCAACTAACACAATTGGTTATATAGTACTGTATTGTAATAGGTTTATAATATTTTTCACACGAATAAAACATAAAAAACAAACACGAACAAAAAAATAAATAAAACATTTTTAATCTTATAGTACAGTACCTTGAAAAGTACAGTAGTACAGTACAACAGCTGCATACAGGAGCTGCCATCGAGTGAACAGGCAAGAAGAGTTACTGACTGGAGGGGGGAGAGGAGGTGGGAGATGGTAGAGCTGAAGGATCGTCAGCAATAGGAGATGGAGGGCAAGCTACAATTTCACTCATGCCTGACATTGATGGCACAGATTCTGGTTCCTTGCTGGATTCAATTCTATATACTGTCTTGAAAAAATGATCCAATGATGTCTAGGTAGTAGCTCTTTTTTTCTCGTCATAGCTGACACGATAGCACTGGACTGCATTCTGAATGGCTGCTGCAGCCTTCGTGTACCGTTCTATGTTCAGGTCCTGTGCCTTAAAAACTAACAGTGCCTTCTCAAGTAAAGAAAGTCCCTTGCCATTTCCTG
Source organism: Balaenoptera physalus (assembly GCF_965194825.1). Classification (NCBI taxonomy): domain Eukaryota; kingdom Metazoa; phylum Chordata; class Mammalia; order Artiodactyla; family Balaenopteridae; genus Balaenoptera; species Balaenoptera physalus. Next base: position 130,144,812 of record NC_138882.1, on the reverse strand, counting down.
CATTGTGAATCTCTTCGGTTCTTCAGTAACTTCTTCTTCCTCTGTCTCTCTTTGTCCTTTCTCTGGGCCTCCAATCCCATCAGGTCTTCATTAGTAAGCTCCACATTCGCATCTTTGAAAGCTCGCAAGTTGAAGGTTCGAATGTAGGGGACTTACTTATAGTTTTTAGTGGTGTTTTTGCTGGGTCAACTTTATACTTAAAGAAAAAAGGACTTTGGACATGTGTAACCAAAGTGCCCTCCAGAGAGGCTGTAAACAGTTTACAATGTTTTTTGGGTGTGCTTATTTTTCCATACCCTCTCACACCAGATAATCTCATTATTTTTAATGTCAGGTGAGACTATACAGTTGACCCTTGAACAACATGGGAGTTAGTGGCACTGACCCTCCAAGCAGTCGAAAATCCATGTATAATTTATAGTCAGCCCTCTGTATCCTCAGTTTCACATCAGGAGATTCAGCCAACTGTGGATCATGTAGTACAGTAGTATTAACTATCAAAAAACAATCCACATATAAGTGGACCCGTGCAGTTTAAACCCATGTGGTTCAAGTGTCAACTGTATTTTCATGTTTTATTTGCATTTTTTGACTTTTTGATGCTAAATATTGCAAAGCTATTACTTGAGAGCAAAACAGAAAACATGAAGTCTTATTTCATCCATATCTTGGTTTGATTCATTTGCTTTGAATCCCTTGGGGTCAGCTGCTCTGAGGCACAGGCCTTTGGGGTTGGCCTGGCCAGGATGGGGACCCAGTTGGGAAAGCAGTGAAAGAAATTAAGTTAGTTTGAGAATATCATGGTCCCTGTAAAAGAAGTACCAGAAGATGAGAAAGAAGTACAGAGAAGAAGAAAGAGAGAAATCAAAGACTTTTTTTCTTAAAAATATTCTCCTTAGGTCTATGCCATGAAAAGAAGGAAGAAAATTTCTTTTCCCCCGTTAGCCACATTACCCCTTGGCCACTGTTCCAGAGCTTGGGACAGACTGTCCTATACTTTGTTTCTAATGTGGATGAAATAATTTTTGTGTGATCTTTTAAAAACGAAGATCCCAATCACATTGCTTCTCCAGAAAAAACACTTCCTACGTTACTAACTTTGGGAACATAAGTTATTGGTCATTTGGGAAACTACTTATCCTTTTATTTTTCCAATTTAAACATTAACCAAGGCAATCTAAGCTTTGCCTTTTTTTCTCTTGGGTAACTTGATTCCCCAATTATAAATAATGATTATTTAATGTCTGTTAATTCCATCGCAGTTTAGGGTGAATTCTAATTAGCCATTTCCCTAAGATATGTGGTTTGTGGCTTGAAAGGTTTTCTAATGCCTTTCCACCCTAGAACTAATGACTCAGAACCAAGAAAGACTGACACAGAGCTTCATCTTATGCTGGGGCTGCAAATGCTCCAGAGGGTGCCTACACCTCTTGCAGCCTTGCTGCTACATGGCAAATAACACCCGCCACCAAGCTGGTCTCAGTATTGTACCTGCTCTGCATTGTACCCAGAAGGCTTGGTTTGACTTACAGGATGCTCATTTCTAGGCGGTCACAAGCACTGTTTCTTCACTGGAGTCCTAGATAGTCATTTTTCCTAGTGCTTTAAAAAGATTAAAATGTGGTTTTATGGATAGTCATCACCCAGATTTTTGTGAAAGCGTCCCTAATCCTAATTAATGGTATAAACAGATTGAGAGAGAGTAAAGAAAGATATCTGTGGCTTCTAATTCAAATTAGGCTAACGGCAGTGATTGGTCACCCATTGTCTTAGTCTGTTGAGGCTGCCATAACAAAGTACCATAGACTGTGTGACTTATAAACAGAAATTTATTTCTCACAGTTCTGGAGGCCAGAAGTCTGAGATCAGGGTTCTGATGTCACGTTCTGGTAAGAGCCCTTTTCCAATTTACAGACTGCTGACTTCTCGTTGTATCCTCACGTGGCAGAAAGAGGACAAGCTCGCTCTTTGGCCTCTTTTTATAAGGGCACTAATCCAGTTCATGAGGGCACCACCATCATAATAGGGATTAAGTTAGATTTCAATACATGAAATTTTGACATAAACATTCATAACACCCACCAGCTTTGGTATGTAGATGCTCGGAGATTAAACATGACTTTCTGGAACAAAATAACAGTTCTTTCCTGAGCATAATGTATAAACTGGGCTTAAAATATAAGTTGATTCATAAAAAAGTTGGTCCTAATTTTACCCTATATAAGAATGAAACATCATTCAGAATATTTAAAGAATGGGGAATTCTGTTCAGTAGAATTTTTTGATTGAGTTAAACAGAGGAAGGTAGGGAGTTATTGTTTAATGAAGACAGAGGTTCAGTTTTGCAAGATGAAAAGAGATGGATGGTGGTGATGTTTGCATAACAGTGTGAATGTGTTTAATATCACTGAACTGTATACTTAACAATGGTTGAGGTGGTATATATATATATTTTTTAATTTTTATTTATTATTTATTTATTATGTTTATTTTTGGCTGTGTTGGGTCTTCGTTTCTGTGTGAGGGCTTTCTCCAGTTGCGGCGAGTGGGGGCCACTCTTCATCGCGGTGCGCGGGCCTCTCACTATCGCGGCCTCTCTTGTTGCGGAGCAGAGGCTCCAGACGCGCAGGCTCAGTAGTTGTGGCTCACGGGCCCAGTTGCTCCGCGGCATGTGGGATCTTCCCAGACCAGGGCTCGAACCCATGTCCCCTGCATTGGCAGGCAGATTCTCAACCACTGCGCCACCAGGGAAGCCCCGAGGTGGTATATTTTATGTTATGTGTTTTTAAACAAAATTTTAAGAAAGAGTTAAATGGAAGTTTCCTTTTGGAGAGCTTTTCAATCCACATTTTGACTTAGTAAATGTAGGAGATTAAATTTAACTGTGTGTGTACTGGCTGTTTGAGGGTCATCATTATGCATGCAGCCCTCGTTTTATAGGACTGGAGAGGCAGAATGTGTTTTGGATCTAGGACATGTTTGAGAAGGAGCTTAAAATTCCTTTATATTGTTGTGCATTCCTGTGATTTGCATTTTTCTTCTAAATGAGCAGAGAGAAAAATAAGTTGGATCCCAATTAATTGGGTTCTAATTTATCTGTGTTTTAGGCTCTATATTAAAAGATCAGCTACCTAATGTAGTATTTAATCGTAACCAATTTTGTATGTAACCGCACAGGAGAAAAAGAGTTTAAGTGCAGCTTTCTTCCCATCCATGCTTTCCCTCGGCCATTGTGCTTTGTGTTCTTGAGACTCAGTAAATTTTTTTGAAGGTCAGCTATGGCGCAGAGGAGAATTAATATTAAAATGCATTTAATAAATAAGCTGTCAGATGATTCTCTAAGATACCATAGCAGCTGAAAGTCTTCTCTCCTTTTTCTTTCAGGTCTCTGCATACAGGGGGAATGATGGTTAATATAGAGTCTCTGTTGGCATCTCCTAATGGGCCTTCAGTAATCATTTCTATCCAAGTGTTGCTCCATCGCTGTCATCAGTCTTGAGTGACGGAGCACTTTTCTCACAGGATACAGCCCCTCCCTGGAAAGGAGGGAGCAGGAAGAGTCATCTGTCTATATCAGTGTAACAGGAGGAGAATAGAAACAAAATCACAGATTTGGCAGAGAAGGCCTGCACGCTGACCCCGTGTTCCTGGCAGTCTGAGTGGGGTTTTGGTCTTTGGTTTGAATTGTCATGATTATGTAATGTTAAACCTGCAGAGTGTTATGAGGCCGTGATTTTGAACTCTGTGCCCTTCAGAGGGGCTCTCCTTAAGGCACAAGTGCAGGAAGATTAAACATTAATTAAAGTATCCAAAGCAACTACACAGGAGAACAAAAAGTGTAAAGAAGCAGAAAAATAACTGGCCTCCCCACTAGAGAAAGTCATTTTTAAAAGAAACGTCTTGTATTGCACTTTAGAGGTGGATGTAATAGGACTTCACTAGACCCAAAGGCATGAGTAATTTCTCGGTAGAGTATTCTGCCTCTGATTCCTCAAAAAAAAAAAAAAAAAATTGGAAAAACTCAGCAGATGTTGGACCATCTCAGGGGCCCTAATGGTATGGAGAGAAAGGAAACAAGAATGTGTTCAAGTTGTAAGTTGTAACTGTCCTTGATGTTTATTGAGAACCCATGGAGGGGTGGGGGAAGGGCTTCCCAAGCCTGACTGAATGCCTTTCCTCCCTGTAGATTCCAATTCAGTACTTTGGATGTAGACCTAGGAGTCTGTATTTCCAAAAGATTCTTGGTACACAGCATGGTTTGAAAACTACTGGTCAAGGTCAATAGTTTTAATTAAAATGAGAGAGGGTGGTAGGACAGAGGGAAATTGACAAAGAGAAAGAGGGAGAATAAGCTTTGGAACCCTTTGTTCAAATATCTGAGGAAGAGGAATATGTAAATCAGTACAAAGCAGAACTGTGCTGGATGAATTGCAGGCAGGAGACCTGTCTTCGTTTCCAAGGTCTGAGCAAGGGAGATTTAATCCTCATGCATTGGCCTGTGTGCTGTCATTTCCTCCTTCCCTGTCTGCTGCTGCCACCTTCAGCCTCTCTCGGCTGCCTTCATCCCTGTGTGTCAACTCTACATGCACACGCACTTGTTTTGCCCTTTCCGCTATCTCTCCTGGGTCCTGTCCGTTTTCTCCCTTGGCTCAGTGCGCTCACAAGTGAGCCTTCAGCATGACACCTGTCTGCTTCCCCATGGTACCAGAACCTCCACTTTCCACGTAGGCAGGGGCAGCCTGGTGGACAGGACTGGACACTCAAGGTGGGTCTGAATTGAATTCCAAACTAATTTTGATAGATGGTGCACTTTGTGAAACGGCATAATGATTTCAAGAGAGCATGGACTTTAAAGGCTGATAGATTTTCTGTAGGCTTCTTTTCAGTAAATAGCCCAATGCCTTTCCATCTGCTAAGGGCAAAATCCTTGGAGTCATCCTAACTCCTTTCTGTCTTTTACACCCCACACTTAAATAGTGAATTCTTTCAAATATATCCAGAAGCCATTTATTCTCACTATCTCTATAGTTTTTTTTTTAATTTTTATTTTATATTGGAATATAGTTGATTTACAGTGTTGTGTTAGCTTCAGTTATACAGCAAAGTGATTCAGTTATACATATACATATATCTATTCTTTTTCAGATTCTTTTCCCATTTAGGTTATTACAGAGCATTGAGTAGAATTTCCTGTGCTATACAGTAGGTCCTTGTTGATTATCTATTTTATATATAGCAGTGTGTATTTGTTAATCCCAACCTCCTAATTTATCCCTCCCCCCATCTTTCCCCTTTGGTAACCAGAAGTTTGATTTCTAAGTCTGTGAGTCAGTTTCTGCTTTGTAAATAACTTCATCTGTATCATATTTTAGATTCCACATATAAGTGATATCATATGATATTTGTCTTTCTCTGTCTGACTTACTTCACTTAGCGTGATGATCTCTAGGTCCATCCATGTTGCCGCTTTTTTTATATACATATGTATATATATACACACCACATCTTCTTTATCCATTTTTCTGTTGATGGACACTGAGGTTGCTTCCATGTCTTGGCTGTTGCAAATTCACCACCTCTATTGTTAACATTTGGTCCAAACCACCATCACCTGTTGTCTGGATTATTGCCACAGTCTCCTAACTGGTTTCACAGCTTCTGCCCTTGTTCCTAGAGTCTTTTCCCAACACAGCAATCATAGTGATCCTTTCAGATATTACTTAGGCCCTCCCTTCTTCGCTCAGAAGTCTTCCCTCTCAGAGTCAGAGCCAAAGACTTTATAGTGTCCTACAGGACCCTCCATGATGTGGTTTTCCCAACTCAGTTTCTCTCACCTCATCGAAGGACTTATTTGTCCTTCGATCACTCTGCTCTAGCCATAATTTCCTCCTTGCTGTTTCTCATTTGGCCAAGCACATTCCTGCCTCTGGGTCACTGCCCTTGTTTCCTCTGCCTGAAGCGTTTTTAAATGAAATATTTGTACAGTTCCCTCACTTTCCTTCAAGTCTACTTAATTTTTGCCTTATTAGAGAGTCAATTCTGGACCAGCTTATATAAAAATGGAACCCCTTAATTCATTTCACATTCCTGCTTTGTTTTTCTTCATAGCACATGTCATCACCTGACATTCTGTTTATTTATTTTGTTTGTCAAGTGGTAGTAAATACAAGCCCTGTGAGGGCAGGGCCTTTGTTTTGCAGAAACATGGGGTTCTTTTGCAGAATAGAACTAATGCTAAGTTTCCCAACAAAAGTGTCAGATCAAGTTTGCACTAAAAATATAATAGCTACTATTATTGCTGTTGTTGTTAGTACTGATTAAGGTTCGATTTAAAAGACTGAATTTATTCAGGCATGTGGTTGGATTTCAGTGAAAGCGGGATCCAGGACGTGGCTCCAGTCCCATAGGATAGTTTTGGTTGCTTCTATTCCACTTCTCCTAGAAGAGTGTGGGCTACCTCCTGATGGTTCCTGGGCTTTTGCTTGAGTGATCTTTGTGTAGGTAAGGACTTCCACAGTGTAAGTTTTCCAACTGTTCTTAAGCAAGTGGTTAAAATTAAATACAACTACAGAATGGAGAATGTTCAACTTTTTCAATTACACAGGGTTTATGAAGGGTTTTTAATTATATAGGGTTCATTCCGTGTCCCCTTATATTTAATCAATATGCAGTATTTTAAGTGCTTTTATCATTCGTGTGTTGTGGAGGTAATATCCATGGTAACCAACTTTTTTCTACATTAGCCAAAAAAATATGGTTAGTGCTCCATTCTGTGAAAAACATGCATGCAGGTAGTTTGCTTATTAACCAGGTTTGGTGTCATCCACATGCTTAAAATGTTAATAATTGCTAGCTATTAATATTGTAAATTTAGTTTAAATACTGTAAATGTCTGTTCTTCCAAGATTGAATGTTCAGATTAGAATTTAGAATTTCGTATAAGTATGTATAAATCATTTCAAATGGAAAAAAATGAATGCAAATCAGAGACCAGCTGGAGGCAGATTTGCATGATTATTTTAATGATATGAAAGGACACGAACACCCAGAAATTCGAATCAGAATGCTTGTGTCTCATACCTGCGAGGGTTGCTGAATCTCTCTTATGATGTGGCCAAGTATCATCACCCTGTGTTATTAGCAGATCCTACTGATAGAAATTTGAGTCCAGGATCAAACTCACTCTGCCTGTTTGTTTTCTCTGTACCCTGGGTTTGAAGATTAAAATGGAATAAGCATTTTCACTATGTAAGCAGTGCTTAGCACTTACATTGGTGTTCCTTAGAATTGCTCCAAGGTTTTTCAAAAGATAAATCTTGCCATTTGATTATTGGCAATCATTTGTCCACTCAGCACCCTGATGCAGAATGCCCTCTGTGTACTGAGCGGCCACACTTAAATGAGAATAAAAGAGGAACAGCATGGCCATTTTTGCGAATGAGTCTAGACATAGTCTTTTCTGTAGCATGAAACTAGTATCTGGCTGATTGAGTCTTGTTGCAGATCATTGCTCATAAATGTGCTAAATCCTTTAGTGCTATTCATAAAGCTTCATAATGATGACTTCATAGGAGTTTCTTTTCTTTTTAGACATGTGATTAGTTATCTGCTTTCAGTTTACACTGTTGCACTTGAAGTGTGCGTGTGTGTGTTTGTGTGTGTGTATGTGTATGTATAATGTCCTCTGGCCTTTTTAGCAATGATTCTCACTTTAATTACTCAAATGAATTGCTGATTAAAAATAAACTTTGATGGTCATGTTTATTTTTAAACATTGGGGATGATTCTGGTTTAAAAAGAAGGCTGGACAAGTATTTCTTAAAATTAATAAGTAAGGGTATCACTCCACATAAACAAAGTAATTTTTTAGGAACAGAACACTTTATATATTGCTTGATGCTTCAGTCTGGTATGGTATTTGAAGAGCATAAAGTTATAACATAGATTTTCATTTTAATGGGAGAGTTGTAATACCCTCATAATTTTTTTTTTTAACTTCTCATTACTTTTTACAACCTACGAATTACCTAAAACTACTTCAGTCATTTGAATTTTGACTTGCCACTTATTTTCCTATGAGCAAAATCGTCGTTTGAGAAATGGAGTCTGTATTTATGGTATTGGTGTCTAAGGCTAGACGTGAGGAATATTACAGAGTTTGCAGATGCTGGCATGTGTAACGCAGTTCTAATGCTATCTGTTTAGGGCTTTGTTCAATATATGATTATGGAGACGAATAGAAAAGAATGACAATGAAGTAGTAGTTACTGTCAGTCTTGTGGTAATATAATGAGAATTTAGGAGACGTTTCTGTACACTGGTTTAGCTCTACTATTTTAGACTTGTCTGGAGAACATTTTGTATGATTTATTGTAAGCTTATTTCTCCAGTTCATTTATTTGTTGATATATTATTACATTATTCTTTACCTAAAAGAAAAGGTCAGCACAAGACTTCAAGTCTTATTGTCCTTTTTGTTGTTGCTGCTGTAGCTGACTCCTGTAATAAATTTCAGAAATGGCATTTTTAGGGGGTGGGTAGAGACAAGTAATAACTATATGTTCATACATACTTCATATATATTATTGAATATATGTTATATATATGTATTGAAAGGGTGGAGACAAAGAATGTTTATATGTACATATATATGTTATTGACTATGTTATATATGCTGCTGAAACCTCGGGGCATTGTCATATACTACGTATACATCAATACATGGTTCAATGTATGCATGCATATAAAATTATAACTATGGATATTGTTTAGTGTTTAGTCTCTCTTGTTTCTCTTCCCACTTCTCCTCTCCCTCTTCACTCTGAGCCCATCCAAGTAACCCATTTTAATAACTATTTTTATAATCTTTCATAATTTTCTGCCTTTAGCTCATTTCCGGTCATTAACTGTGTTATATGATCATCCCTCATGTGAGCAAAATGCATCTCCACAGGAGTATTTCTCTGCGAAAACTGTTTCTGCTTCATTATAGATAAGCTAGCTTATCCAATTCACAAAGCTCAGAAAGTTCTAGCTTTTCCAGGTTTGCCCAGGACAAAAACTAGAAATACAATGTTGACCGTTGACCCTTTGAGAAAGGTCACTGGGAGCAAACCAACTAATGAGAGCCATCAGTGGGAACTGATGCTATTTGGAGTTGGGTGGAAATCAGGGCTCACTCTAGGGAGGTCGCTGTGCGCTGTGGCTGATCAGAGGATGCTTTGTCACCCAAAATGGGTGGTGTTGGCCTGGTTGGGGGGGTCTCCTTCAGACGTGGTTATCAGTGGGGGAGAGTTGTTATGTATCAAACTGTCTTACTGTGAGCTAAAAGGTTTGCAGGTGAGGGTTTGCTCCAGTTTTCTTCTCACACCTTCCAGCTGAGCACAGCCGTGCTCCTGTCCCTGATGAGGAATAATAACGATAATGATCCTGGTCATGATCTGAGAGCAGCAGGGACCATTTCCTGACCACCAAGTGCTCTCCTCTGCACTCATTGCTTTAAAGCAGCACGTCTTTTAACCCTCATCACAACCCCGTGAGCTACGGACGACCCATTATCTCCACTTTACAGGTGGGGAAACAGGATCAGAGAGGTAAAGTCACTAGCAGACGGTCACCAGGCTAGTCAGTGGGAGAGCTGAGACGGAAATCTAGGACTGCAGTGCTTCCTAACCCAAGCCAATGTTGTTCTGTGCTTCTGCTTCTCTTGATGCCTGACTTTGAGTTCAGTTCAAAAAATTCCTCCTTTGCCCTTCCTGTGGGCCCGCAGGGAGTGTAGCCAGCACTGCAGAATCAGAGATGACCAAGACATGGGCCTTGCATGGGAAGGCTCACAAACGAGTGGAGGGAGACCGACACGTAAACCATTTTACTGTAACATAACTGAGTAGCACTAGAATGTAAGCTCCAGGAAGAGGCCTTTTCTTTGTTTCATTCCAAAGCGCTTAAAGCAGTGCCTGGGACATAGCAGACACTCAAATGCATGTATGCATGTGTCATGGAGGGAAGCATTTTTTGCCTTGTCTGGGGTTTTCATTTGTGCTCTCACTCTGAACCCTACTCCTGGCTCCTGATCCCTAGATAGCTTTGCCCACGAGCTCCTGGAACACTCTGCTGCCCTTATAATTCATCCCACAAATGCTTTATGGAGCACATACTATGTTCTAGATATTGCTTTGCCGTTAGGGACATAAAGGTGGACAGACCAGGCACAGGCTCTGTCCTCATGGAGGAACGCTCTTATACTCAGACAATCTGAATTCAACTCAGCTCCTCGATCACACGTGATCCTCTGCCACCCACCATCACTGTGTCATCAGCGGGATTGATTCTTAATGGCAGAGAAGTCTGAATGGCAGAGAAGACCCACATACCCCAACTCTGACTTGACCAGATGCCATATCCGATGAGTTTCTCTGTAAAGACCTCCTGCCATGGATTCTCACGTGAAATCTACTTCTTTGTTCGTATGACATTGTCCATGGAGGAAAGAAGCAAACAGGTCAAAATAAACCCATTGACCATTGGGAAGATAAAGATCTTTAGCATGTATGAGCCCCCTACTATGTGCCTGGCAATGTTCTGGGCATTTCCTCCTTCATTTAATTTGCAAAGTAACCCTGAGAATACAGTGATGTTTTCTCTGTTTTTCCAGATGAGGCCCGGTGAGGTTAGTGGGGTGTCCAGGCTCAGCAAGGCGGGGGTTGAGTGGGGATGAGGAATGAAGCTCAGTCTCCCTGCAAACCTGCTTGTCTGGGACTGTGATATATTCCCAAAGCCATGAGAAAGGATCAAGGAGAGCTGGAGAGCAAGTTGCCCTGTGGTGCCTATTTATATCAGTGCCCTGAAAATTGTACCTCTAACTCATTGCCGCCATCATCTGCTTTCTGCAACCTCACTGGGGGCCTTTCTTGTGTTCCTCTGTAGATTTATGAGCTGGTACACAGTACCTCTACTCCACGGCAGTCTTTAGAGTTCCCTGAGGATTCTCCCAGAGATCACAATTATTTAGGTTCTAAATTACCCTTGTCCAGTTTTAAGCAGATGAGCAGTATTTTCACCCTGTAAACAATGATTCCTGAGGCTTATTGCTGCAATAATATCACATTTAGTTTCCAAGGAAACTGCATATCCATCCCTTCTCTCCATCTCTTCCCTCCCACTTCCTCAAGCCTGAGTTTTTTTTTTTAAACTCAAAATGTGCCATTTTAACCTCCTGCTATTGTTAAAGTTTTAGTTCCGGCACCAGTTCCTAAGAAATTACAGTTTTCCTTCTGATGTTCTTCTTAATGTTTTGGATGCTTCTCTAGAGTAGCCGTGCATTCTAAATGGCACTGAAACAAATTACTGCCTTCATAATGACACACAATAGATGAAAGTATCACACTTCAGAGTCACAGCTCCTTTAGCCAAAATACCCTGGTTGTTTTACATCCTGCAGTTCTATAATTGCTTACTTGATATTCTATTGTGAGGCCCAGGAATAAAGGAAAGGTTAGGCTATGATATATATGTATATTTTACTCTCAGTATGTATGTATATTCCAGTTAACTGACTGGATAGGTTCAGTAAATTTGCAACTTCCAGATAAATTAATTCTTGGATCTAGGCATCACTTTACGTAAATTATGCTACTGGTGACTAAAAAATATCCTTGGACGTTGTATAAACCACTGAATTTGTTACTACGAAAGGCAAAGAAGTATGTACTTACTTTGTGATCCTGCTGGAAGGCAGGGGGTGGCCACACAATGCCATAGGACCTCAGCATGCAGACCCATTGCTTAGGCATTTGAGCTATGTTGATTGAAACCTTTCTCTCCTGACTCTTCTGTTTCCCTACCCTAAACACACACACACACACACACACACACACACACAAAATCACCTCCCCTTATATAAAACAGCAGTGAACAGCCCTGTGTTTACAGAGACCCACTCGTGGCAGTATCTGCATGTCTGCAGCAGCTAACTTCCATTCACTGGGTCCATCCTGGGGGTTGCCTTGAGCCTTCATGCTTCCCTGCATTCTCTGAGCTTTTCATACAGAGATCTACACCGTAGGAGTTTTTGTTTTTTCTTGAAATTGCTCTGAGACTTAGCTCTTGGAGAGTTTGGAACTTGGGATCTGATCTGTCTTCAAAGAAATGAGCAGTAATTAACAGCCTATGAGTAGATACTAGTAGAGTCAGAAATAATCTGTATGTGTTTTGTAGGTAAGAGCAAAAGTGATTATTACTGTGCTTTTGGGATTTGGAAGGAATTAGTTCATGTAGGGTTAGAATTGTGAAGTCTGCTAAGGGATTGTTATATGTGGGAAATTGATCTTTCATTTACCTAGTCTTCTAAGCACTTGGAACTTCCTGGGGTTCTTACCAGGTACTAGCTTCTGGTAGGCGACAAGTCCAGAGCCAGTCTCTCCAGAAGAGCTGGATGGGGCTAAGAGGGTGTAACCCTCTGCCTCCCTCTCCCCAAAGGAGAATGGGAAAGGGAGTTTCCTTAAGGGATCCTGGCTTTGCCGGGGTGTACGATCTGATGGGCGAATTTGTTCTTCTACTAGAAGAATACACTTCGTGTGCCCATCTTCATACAGGTAAGTTCTTAAATTATTTTCTTACAGCAAAGCAACTTGTACTTTTTTGCCTTTGTCACCACCACCCCTATGCTAAGTCTACAACTTCCAGAAACCCAGAGACCAGCCATGGGTGCATAGGACCTCTCTGGCTGCTTTGTATCCATTTCTGTATGCAGTCACCATGGGCTTCTTGGTATCCCCTTTTTGTTCTGGGCTGGAGCCTACAGGTCAGTAGACAGTGGAGTGAAATGTGGATGGATTCAGATTCACTTTGTGATTAGTGAATTTAGAATTTTAAAATCTGAGATGAATACACCTTATGATGAACAGTGAATAGAATGACTACTCAGAGATCAAAAGCCTGCAAAGAGTAAATCCAACAACAACAAAAAATAGCCTAGCGTTTGAAATTCCCTAATTTTAAATGGAAATGCCAGCTTAATTTGCAATTAGATTTGTCCCCTCACCCCATGTGGAAGTGGAGAGAGAAAGGCTCTTGGGGGAAGTATAAGTAGCGCAAGTGGAGAGTGAAAGGGCAGAGACGGGTGGAGGGCAGGGCCCAGCTACAGCTGGTGAAGGGTCTTCTGGTCCAAGCTAAGGAGTTGGAGCATGATCTTGGAGGCTTGAAGGGACCCTTGAGGGCTGTCAGGCAGGGGCTGGCATTGTGAGAACCTGACCCCGAGCCTGGCTGGAGGCATGAGTTTCTAAGTCCTTGGATCATAGAGTGTGAATTCTGAGAGTTCCGTTGCGGCAAGTAAAGGAAAGTTTATCTGATGATGCTCTTTTCCTTATGAGAACCTTCTGACTTCGGGATAGAGCTTAACAACAATCCTTGCTTTAAGACAACTCATTGTGTCTAATTGGTAATTAATGCAACAAAAGTATTGTAGTTACTCATGACGTTTCTCCCATATAGTAATTTATGCTTGTTTGTCCATGAGTGTTCTGTTATAGGGATAGGACCCGAGGACTGTATTATCTGTGTCTGCACTAATAGATTGGAGGGTAGCGTACAATGAGAGTCAGGATCAGAGACAGGAAGGAAAGATTTTTGCAAAGCAGCACAAAGTTGTTAGAAGAGTACACAGCAGCACCTTTCTCCAGGGAAAGGCAATCCCTAGTGAGGCATAGCCAGTTGGGGAAGAATGCTGTTGCCTTAGAGAAAAATACACAGTAAAGGAAGCTTTCAGCCTAGTCACTTCATGCTGCTTTGAAATGGTTGCTCTTTCCTTTCTTGTAAGCTTTGGGACATATGCCCAGCTGTTGGAGGGATTTAGCTTATATTATATCAAAACATAAAACCAAGCAAAGCAAACAAAACAGCATACCCTCCAACACACACAAATAAGTACAAATAAAATTATTTGGTGAGGTAATTTCTTAAAAATTTCAGCTAGATGCGCAGAAGTGGTTCATGCCTCTGGTTCACAAGGGCTTCAGGCGTTTAACCTCCCTTGTTGATCAGATTTGTAAAATAATGGTTCCGTCATTTGTCGAAAAACTTTATTTGCTATTCAGCATATTTGCTTATACACAGAGGTGCCCTTTTCTTGAGATAAAGCTTGTTAGTCATCCAGTCCAAACCCTGGCACCAATATACTATTTGCCATTGTTCTTATGGATGTATATGTATATACACACACACATATATATACATATACATAAATATGTGATATATAAGGGTGTGCTATATTTATTTGAGGCCCCCAGGAGCAAGGTGCTCTTACTCAAAGGACATAAGGGAATAGAATCAGGCAGTTTTCCATCCCCAGAATCCCATTCAAAAATGAATGTTGGTTTCTAGTAGCAGAAACTAGAGTGTAGAAACTTACTTTTCAAAGTGTGGCCTGCAGACCAGCAACATCAGTATCACCTGGGAACTTGTTAGAAATTTAGAATCTCTGGTGCTTCCCCAGTATTACTGAATCAGAATCTGCATTGCACCGTGCTCCTCAGTTGCCTGTGCATTAAAGTTTGAGAACCACTGGTGTGGACTACTCTTTCAGGAAGCTTGGCTGTGCAGAGAGTAGAGTAGATGTGGAGGGGGCCCTAGCTAAATTGGAGCATAGGCTCACGGCATTTTTTTAAAAATTTGGACAAACCTCGAGTATGTATGTCCCTGTAGAAAAGGAGCCGTCTAGGAATGCGAGGTTTCAGAGAAAGGAGAGAAGTGGCTGAGGTTCTTGGGGGAGCTGGAGGAACAGAGGTGCAGATACAGCTGGGAGATTAGGTTGACCTGGGTGAGTGACACTTGTTCTTTTGAGATGGGAGGGAGAGAGGAAAGGGTGGAGGTGCATATAAATTAGCTTGTATGTTGAGGAAGAATTAGGGAATTTAGAAAGTTGAGAATAGTAAAAAATGATGACTTGCTTTTGCTAACAGTGGAGATGAGGTCATTTTCTGAGAGTCAAAGGGCAGGCCTGGTCATGGGACTTAAGGAAAGTCCCAGGGACCCTTGGAAAAACCCACTGTTCTGTGCACCTGACACGTGCACAGAACACTTACATTAGCCTACAGTTGGGCAAAATCATGTCACACAAAGCCTATTTTATAACAAAGTGTTGAATATCCGTTGCTTACCCTCATGATTGCATGGCTGAGTGAAAGCTGCTGCCGCCACCCACCATCACAAAAGAATATCCTACTGCCTATCACTAGCACAGAAAGAGATCAAAATTCATGATCTGAAGCACAGTTTCTACTGAATGTGCATCACTTTTACACTACTGTAAAGTCAAAAAATCACTAAGTCCAGCCATTCTAAGTCGGGGACTGTGTGTTCTTAAATTCATATAATGCTGGTCTAAAATGTGGGATTGTATTGACTATATTAATACTCTCTTATTTCTAAAAAAATCAGAGTATCTTTACATATGAACTAATTTTCCTCAAAGGCCATTATCCTCATGTGAGAGGTGGAGAATCTTATGACAAAATTTTCCCATAGTCACAAACTGAGATTGGTACCAGGATCTGCTGGCTCCCACCAGAAGTTCCTTCCGCTAGGCTATTTACAGTTCCTGATTTCTCAAGAGCCTGCACTCTACTTGAGCTGGAAAAAGAATTTTTGAAGAGTCCTGCTCTCACAGAACATCTGTGGGAATGCTGAAGGAAAAGTTAAATTGAGACACACTTTAATATTTTATTATCTTGACACGGCGTCAGAGGTCCCTTGCATGGTCTCTGCCAACAGGAAGTCATAGCTGCTTTTCATCCTTCTGTTGGCTGCTTGTTGCTGGGGCCTGTGTTTGGTAAGAGGATGTTTTGTTTCTGAGGCCAGGTGGTTAAAATAGACTGCCGTAACTGGAATATTCGCCGCTATGTACTTCTCAGCACTGTGGATCATTTTTCAAATCTTTTTACTGCTTTTGCTCTTTGATCAGGAAAAATCACTTAACAGGGAGACTGGAATCTCCTTTCATAGACTCCCATGTGTCCTTGTTTTCACCTTACTGGTCTTTACTTCTCTGAAGAGTCTGACCTTATGAATTAAATTCTTTCTGATTGTAACATTAGTCAGGTGAATTGAGAAACTGGGGACTTTTGTTTATTGATCCTTTCATCTCCTGTTTTGTTGCCTGTAAAAGTCATTTTTCAATTTCCATAGAAGATAATTCTACTTCTACCAGTAATTCTCAACAAACACTAAGCTTAGGATATTAATATAAAGCCAGAATAAACATTAAGTTTAGAAGGGTCATAAAAAAATCTAGAAACAAGCATTTGTGCTACTGAATGTAGCTTAAATTAGATAGAAAAAAATATCTAATAGTCAAAGGAGATTCTCCCATGCTGTGCAAGGTCCACAGAGACCTCTTCTCTTTAGGAGTCTCGACTTGGAAGACTTCTCTTCATCCTTTGGCGAAATCATAAATGTTGTTTTCTAAAAGATGCCTTCCTAAATGTCTACTTCCCTTCCAATCTACATTAGGTGTCTCTTTTATATCTTCACTTAACATCCTTGACTTCCTCCACAACATTTAACGTAACTATAGGTATATGTGTTTTGAATAATTATTTGTTTAAACTTGGTCTCCCCCCTTCTCCCACCTTCCACCACCGCCCCCAGACTATAAGCTCCATGATGGCAGGAGACTTGGAAATTGTAGTAGATACTAAATAAATATTCATCGAATGAATAATAATAGTAATAGCAGAAAATATTTATTGTGTTTACTGTATACCAGAAACTGTGCTAAATGCTTTACCCTTCTTATCTTATTAATCCTTTGTTTTAGTCTGCTCGGGCTGCCATAACAATATACCATAGGTTAGGTAGCTTAAACAACAGAAATTTATCTTCTCACCATTTTGGAGGTTAGAAGTTCAAGATAAGGTCTGGCTGATTTGGTTTCTAGTTAGAACCCTCGTCCTGGCTTGCAGACAGCTACCTTCTCACTGTTATCCTCACATGACAGAGAAAGAACTAGTTCTCTGCTGTCTCTTCCTCTAAGGACCCTAATCGCATCAGATCAGGGACTCACATTTATGATTTCACTTAACTTTAATGACTTCCCTACTCCAAATACAGCCTTTAATGAAGTAGGCACTATGATTATCTCTTCATTATAAATAAAGATACTGAGGCTGAGAACAAGGAGCTTTTTCAAGGTTACACTAGTAAGTGAACTAGCTGGGTTGAAGTCACAGGTCTTGTGTACTCAAACTGGGCTTGTAAAGGTATAAAGATCTGAACTATGTTACATAAACAATGAAGGATTACAGAATAAAGGTGTGATTAGAGTTGGTTAGGTATAAACCAGGGAAGACTTTTGGAAGAGAAGTAATCTGAGATACTGAGTAGGATCTTAAGGAACTGTATGCAAGGAAGAAGAGGGTTTTATAGGCTAAAGCTGTGCTTCCCAAATTTTGTGTCTTAGGACCTTGTTATTCTCTTAAAAAGCACTGAGAATCTTAAAAACCTTTTGTTTATGTGAGTTACATCTATTGATATTTACGGTATTAGCAACTAAAACTGGGAAGATTAATAAAAATATTTATTAATTCATTTAAAAGTAATAATAAACTCATTACATGTTAGCACAAATAATATATATTTATGAGACAATTATACTTTCAAAAAAATTAGTGAGAATGATAGCATTAAAAAAAGTTTTTGTAGATCTCGCTAATGTCTACCTTAATAGAAGACTGCTGGATTCTCATATCTTCTTCTGCATTCAGTCTGTTTCAATAAGTTGTGTTGGTTGAAGTAGATGAAGAAAATTCAACTTTATACGGATATGTAGTTGGAAAAGGGAGGAGTATTTGAAAAGCCTTTTCTGATAATTAGGGACATTTTGCTTTGGTACTATAGCAAAACTCCAAGTGGTGATTTCTTAAAGGTTAGTTGCAGTGTGAAATCTGAAACTGAATCAATGAACTTTTCATATACTGTTACATTAAAATCCATTGTCTAGCTTGCACTTTGAGTGGATTTTTTACCCATGCATGATTTTGTCACATCTTGCACCGGTCATTTGAAAATATTGGTTCACTGAGTTAATGAAGATCTTACAAATGTTGACACATTTTATTACACAGTAGCCACATATTACATTCCTTAATATCTCCTCTCAAATATCTCATCAGAAAAGTCTGTAAGAACTGGGAAGCTGTCAAGCTCATGGTGGTAGATGTAAGTTTTATAAAATCCTAATTTTCATTTGAAAACTAAATTTTTGTCATTGGCATCAAATACTGTTGTTTTTCTTGAAGTGGTAGGGTCACTTCCTTCATTTTTCAAGAAAAGATCTGCCAAATGCCCGAGTCTAAATAATCATACTTTGTTAGTTTTCCTTTCAAATAAAAATTGTGTTCAAGGAAAAAAGCAACTAGTTGAGCTCATGACCCAAGCAGTTAGACAAGTGCTTTTCCTTGTAACAATTATATTTACGTGTACAGAGGTGCTTTATGCATTTTCCCCATTTCATCACATAGACTATTAAAAGGAAGTATACTCAAGGCTTAATAAAATTAATAATTCTTACTGGTCCATTAAGAACCCTCTTAATTGAAACCACAATTTACTTTATAGCAAGTGCATGGCCTTGAGAAACACAGTGACTACCAATGCAGTTTGGTGCCACTGTCTTAATTCACGCTAAGGCACTAACACTTTTACCTACTACCTTTGCTTTTGTATCTTTGGTGGCAATGTCAACAAAGCAAAAAAGGCAAATACATCTTAGTATTATTATAAAAACAGTTTTGCCCTTGTAGTCCCCTAATGGGGTCTCAGGGACCTTCCCACCCTCAAGTGGACTACACTTTGAGAACTGCTGGGCTAGAGGAATTGTCTTGTGGGAATGAATTCCCTAACGGAAGCCAGGAACAGGCATGCACTTGGTTTGAGTATAAAGTTCAAGGATTAGCAGGCATACCCTTGTAGTTGCTAGATGGGATTCTGCCCTAATCATTAAATTGCCTAATAAAGTTCAAGGATTAGCAACTCTGAAATAAGTGTGGTATGGATGACAGGGGCAACCCTTAAATGAGGTTGGTAAGAGGGAGAAAGGTTTTAGCAAAGAGTCCTAAAGCTCAGAAGCTCAGATTCTGTGGTAATTGCTCTTCAAGGAAAACCAGAAGTTTCTGTAATTCATAGGGACAGAATGATACTGTTCATCTGTTTCCTCATCTGTAAAATGGGAATGTAATATTATTATGGTGTGAATTAATGTATAAACAGCTTAGAACAGGGTCTGGTACATAGTAGGGCCTATGTAAGTGCAGCTGTTGTGAAAATGGAGTTGGGCCCTAGTTATAGGATGAATTAGGAAGCTGTTCTCAAACTTCAGTAGGCAGCAGAATGCCATGCAGGGCTTGTTAAAACACTGATCGCCAGTCCCCACCTCTGGAGTTTCTGATTAGGGGTTTCTGAGTTGGAGGTCTGCTCTTCCGGATAGCACGCTCCCTGAAACTCTGAGTCAGAGGAATTCATTTGGCATCCTTTTTTTTTTCTGGTTACTCAGCAAGCCATTGCCTTTTAGTTGATATCCTTGGATGAAAAGTAATGTCTACTTATTCTTCCTGTTTCATTTGTTTTTTTTCATTTAACTTTGTCCAAGAACTGAAATTTTCTGTGTGTGTGTGTGTGTGTGTGTGTGTGTGTGTGTGTGTGTGTGGTTTTTCCTCTGGGATGGCAACTGATTTAGTATTTACTTTTTAACAAGTTGTTTTGCCATGCCTCATTGTTATTAAAGCTAGATCAGATGGCTGGGTTCCAAAAATTCACCTGATGCCAACAGTCTTACTCACCAGCATGGTTTTCAACAACTCTAAGTACCTTGACTAATATCACAGGGCATCTTTGCCATTTTTCTGAACTTGCCAAAGCTTACTTTCTTTTGGGTCTTTGAAGTATAGACAAGGTTTCTGCTTTTAAGGCTGCTGATGAAGATGGGCTAAATGAAGCGTGTTGGTAGGTTGATGATTACCAGTGATGCTGATTTCAAATCATAATTCTTTTAATAAATATGCAAGTGCCAGCCATGTGAAAAGCTTTGTGCTAGATGCTGAGAACTAAACAAAAGGCAAGATAGGCATGGACCAGTGTGGGTCACCAATAAGCCAACAGGCAATTATGAAACAGGGAAGGACAGGGAGCTGATTGGGCTGAGGGGGCACCTAATTCATGGGACAGGGACGTACGTGTTCACAGTGTACGTGATATCAGAGCCGAAACCTTGAGGGAGACTATGAATTAGTCAGGTAAAGAGGGCAGGGAAACCACACGGATGTATTCCAGGCTGAATAAAGAGTGAGCAGGAAGACCTAGAGGAGAGTGAGATCACAGTGTCTTTGAGAAAAAGTTTAATTTGGCTGGTTCGTTGAGGTTAGTCCCGGAGGGGTGGTGTAGAATGTAGTACATCACCAGAAGGTAGGAAGCTTAGGCAGAGCTCTCTATGCCTTTTGGGTTTCTTAATCTCAGCACTGTTGACCTTTGGGGCCAGATAATTCTTTGTTGGGGCGGGGCTGGGGGTTGTCCTGTGCATTATAGGGTGTGTAGCCGCATCCCTGGTCTCTGCCAACCCGCGTCACCCCCTCCCCCCTCCCCCGCCACCAGTTGTGCCAACCAAAAATGTCTCCAGACATTGCCAAGTGTCCCTTGAGGGTGGGAGGTAAAATTGCCACGGGTTGAGAACCACTGTTACAGAGTTTGGTCTTTAAGGGCAGTGGAGGGCAGTTGTCAGGTTTTATTCCGGGGAGTGACATGAACAGATTTACACCTTTGGCCAAGCACTGTGATAGCGGCGTGGGGAATGGTCGGGAGTTGGCAAGACCGGAGGCGTGGAAACATATTGTTGCGGCAATTTGGGTGGTAACTACCAGCCATTTGATCTAAGGTAGTGGCCGTAGGGATGGAGAGAAGTGTACGGACTTGAGATATATTTAGGTGATAGCATTGACAGGCTTTGGTGACTAATTAGACATGAATGGCGAGGGAAAGAGAGGAATCAAGGCTGTCGCCAGGATTCTGCTTGGTCCCTGAAAAAAGATGGTGGCGCTATTGCCTGATAAAGGGAGCACAGGAGGAGGAACAGATTTCTTTGGGAGGATCTGGAGAGGATGGCGTGGATTTAGATATGTCGAAATTGAGGTGCCTTGTGAGAGCCAAGAGGAGATTTTCATCTGTAGGCGGAGTTTTGGTTCTGGAACTGAGGAGACGGATCAGAGCCTATAACTATGTGAAAGTTGAAACTCTAGGTGAGACTGAGGGAGAATGCATTGAGTGTGAAGAGCAGGGCACTCAGGGCAGGTCCTGGCAAGAGTAGGAGGGGCTGGTACGGAGGAGGAAAACCAGGATGCGGCAGTGCCAGGGAAGTTTAGAAGAGCTCAGTTCTGTGAAGGGGAGCTAGCTTTGTGGCCGTGGCTTAAGGTCCTTTCTTTCCTTCAGTGGATTTAAGTTTCATGTGGTGCCAGATGTTCATTAGGGTCATTCTACAGTGACTGGAAACTCCAAGAGACAGAAGGGTGTGACCGGTTATGGAGCTGGCCACATTTACTCCTGATACAACCCAAACGGAAGCTCTGAATCAATAAATCTAGAGTCGAAGACAGATGCCGTGCCTCTCCAGGACTGATGCTGGCCCAGACTGCTGAATCATATAGTGGGCTTTGTAATGTAGACAAATCTCCCCATCCAGAGGTTGCTTGCCGCTTCCGTAAAGAAAAATCTCTTTTGAGTTGATGAGTAGCAGAACTGTGTTTCTGTTTTATAAAAGCCACTTTCGATGAAAAAGTAATAACTTTAGAGATTGTGTAGCTATCAATGAAGTGTTACGATGCCATATAACCAAGTCTCCAGGATCAGCATTGTACAGTACTGTATGATTTCTTTTCCCTGAGTGGTATGTGCTCCAGATACCTGACCTTTGAAGGTACTAATGTATTATTTACATGAAACTAAGATCCAGTGCATTCTAAATGGGTGTGATTTATCATGACTATTTCAGAGTTGGGTCCTGTGGCCATATGCTAATTTGACTTGAAGGAAATTCTGTGCTGTGTACTTGGATTTCATGCTTAAAAATTTCATCAATAGTTTCAAGGCTCTATTAATTAAAATAAGATGCTTCATAACTTTTTCTGCATAATATGGAATGCACTTGGTAGCTCATATTTGAATTAAAACCCTTAGAAGCTTTACATTTTCTGGTCTGGCAATCTTTGTTTTTCTAATTTATGTGTCCCATTTGTCCGGAAGGAGTTGGGAAGTTGAAATTTACAGCCATCCCAACTGGGAGAGTTAAGACTCTTGATTAAATGAGAGCTTGTTTGTGTATTCAAACGGAAAACTGTGGTTGGGCAAAATAAAATTTGTAGTAAATTTCTAGCTGGTTATCTCCCAAACTTAGTGCAGTGTCCTCTTTCCTGGTAATTCTACCTGCCCAACTCCACATGGTGACTATGGGAGAAACCATTTTTGTATATACAACTTTATAGCAGTGACTGATTGGACCACAGTTGGGTTTCAATACCAAGCTATGCTAATCAGTCCCTGCATCTGGGACTTTGTAATTGGTTCTACCAGATTTCCAGCATGTCTTTGGGTGTGGCCATTTTCTGCTGTGTAAATAGGGAAATTGAGAAATCAGGTCTACAGACATGGAAGAAGGAAGGGCGAGGAACAGAGACAAGCAACAGAGAGGAAGAACTCCCAGGTTTCTCTGGAGCATCTCAGTCCCCAGTTCCAGTATGTTCCCAAGATCCAGCTCATCTATGCCTTTGGAGGTCTCTCACAGACCCCTGAATCCTTCTAATAAATCACCCTGTGTGCTTAAGCCAGCTCATGGTTTCCTGCACATGGGAGCAATGAAATAGGCTAGATTGCCTAGATTTCTATTTTCTGATTGGATGCTTGTTATCATGCTTGGTTTATATCCTAAAACAAGCTCTCTTATGAAGTGAATATTGTTTGATAGCTTTAAGTTGAGCTAGTCTTTGGTTTAAATGTTATTGATATTTTCTGAAAAATATAACAGTGAGTATAGGAAATGTAATACCACACACACAAGTTTGAAACCAGATTCTGAAAATGAAGGTGTGTGTGTGTGTGTGTGTGTGTGTGTGTGTGTGTGTGTGTGTGTGTGTAAGCAATGGCTGGTTCCAGGTCTAGGAATCCAAGCCTTTTAAAGCTTGATGTGTAGACAAGGAAAAGAGAGTGCAGTGTCTCAGTGGGGGTTAGGAGCAGTACTGTGGTGACCAAAAGTAACCTTGGGGTGAAAGGTTGTTCCCAAGTCTTTTCCCAGGAGACTTTGTTTCTCATTTTCTGGTCCTGTTCCTCTTTGTCCCCTGAAATTCATGCTTTGAGAGCCCAGCCTAACTGGGGCCCTCTGATCACCCAGTGTTTTTAATGATTGGGAAGAAGACTGCTGTTGCATCTTTGACATTTGAAGATTAATAGTAATATCCTTACAAAGTTCCTCTGTCCATAGCACAGTAATGCAAAAACAAATTGTATCCCAGCGTATCTAGTGTGTTCCTTTTTTATTATCCAAAAACTGTGAATAAATGTGGGTTTATATACTGTATATAAACATATATTTGTATGTAGACATATGCATTTGTATGTGGAGATAGATATGTCTTGGTATGTTTAGAAAGATTTTGTGATAGATAGCCCCTAAAGAGTTAAAAGTAATTACTTCTGGAAAGTGGGGTTGACAGAGCAGAAGAGGAAACTTTCACTTGTTTTACCTTAAATTTTTTAAAGTGGTGACATTAAGATTGAGTTTAACTTTATATGCATTTTTATTACTATAAAAACAAAATTTTAAAGTTTTGTGATTTGAAATCATTATAATGAGAGATGAAAAACCAATAGTTGTGCTTACCTAAATATGATTAGCTACTAATTAGGTTGTTAGAATAGTGTGGTGTGTGTGCGTGTCCATGAGTATGAATGTGTAAAGGTATAAGGAAAACTGATAATTGACTTTTAATTATAATAGATTGGGAAATTTTAGATGTCACATATAAATGTTTTAGATAGGTGAAAGTTGTGAATATCTACCTCCATTATTGTATAATTTCCAGATTATTTATTGACATCAATTGGTCTTTATGTAGTATATTGCTATTTTATAAATGTCAGTTACATTCATTTAAAGAAACTTTCTCATAGTGACTTTTTAAATTTCACTTCATCTCATCCTGGTCATGGCCTTTAGAATCCCAAAGTAAGGTTCTTAGAAACTTCTCAGTACTTTTACTGTGTATTTATAAGTTAACATCCTGTCATCAGTGTTTATGTAAGTGAGGGTATATGGAAAAATGTATAAGGGAAAGGGGAATTTGAGAAGCTGGTCCAAGTATTATTCAGTATAAATATGAATGAGCAATATTTCTTGGTTTTTCTTGGAATGAAAAGAAATTGTTGCAAACATAACGATACTTCTTGATTCTATTACTTGCTGGATCTTTGATTTTGGACAAGTTATTTAACCTTTACAAAGTCTTAGGTTTTTCATCTTCATTCATTCATTCATTCATCAAATATGATACAATACCATGATGATTCAAAATTTCCTCTTGTAGCTTACAGTCTACATTGCTCCTAAAATTTTAGCAAGCATCAAAATCACCTGCAGAGTTTGACACAGATAACTGCATTATGCTTCCAGATTTCTGATTTAGTCCCTCCCAGGTGGGAGCCCCGAATTTCCATTTCTAACACATTCCCAGGTGATGCCGGTGCTACTGGTCCCAGAACCACACTCTGAGGGCCATCAGTCTAGAGCTCGCAGGCATTAGTCAAAGTTGTCGAATTCCAACAGTGCTAACTAAGTAGTACGGAAGAGAAGGGCCTGGTGCTACAAAAGGGCATGTGAACTTTGGGAGGTCAGGTAAGGTTTCCCTGACTGAGTGACTCTCGAGCAAAAGGCAGAGAATGAGAGGGTAAAGGAGGAGTGAGACTGAGTAGAGGCTCTGAGGAGGGAGCCTGGAGCATGCTGGGAAGAGTTCAGCTGTCGTACTGAGAACCAGTGAGATGGAGGTCATGAAATGAAACTGGATGGACAGATAGGGCCAGTACAGAGTCATGATAAGGGTTTCATCCTTTACTCAAAGGGCAGTGGGAGAGCATTAATGTCCCTAAGGAGAGACACCGGGAGAAAGACGTACAGTGGAGTGGGAGGCAATGATGTGATCTCTTTATTGTTTCAAGACAAATCACTTTACCATTGTCTGCAGTGTTGAGAACATGAATGTGGGGAGACGAGAAAGGAGATGATGTCGAAGTCCAGGTGAAAATTGATGGCACCTTTTAAAATGGGGTTAATAATACGTAAGGTTGTTAAGATGAAAAAGCAATAATGTGCATAAAATGCTCAGTGCTAGCGCACAGTAAGTACTTAGACAATGTTATTTGCTGTTGTAATTAATAAAAACAAATATTTTGAGGCCCAGATGCTCTCAGGGCCATGGAAAGTGCCATTAAAATGTCATCTACACTTGAGTTTTCAGGCTTCTCCTACTCTACCCCAGCTAGAGTGACCTTTGAAAATGTGACAGTGAGCAAAAAAAAGGAAAAAAAAGACGCAGATTATTAAATCCTTTCAGACTGAGAGTCTGAAAGGGAAAGAGAATTCATCATTGAGAAGGAAACAATTTATAAGTGTCTATATGGCTAGTTGGCACTGATGATAATTGTTTGTAGCTCTCTTGTGTGTAGGAAAAAATAATGACTTTTCTGCTAAGGAGGTAGGTGGTAGGGAGAAAATAGCTGTTCATAAAGGGAAGACTACAAAGAATAAACTATATTTCAGTGGAGCTGCTAAATTAAAAAAAAATAAGAGGGAAAAGAAAGGTAAAGTGTGGGGTGAAATGTGGAGAATCAGAGGCCTCAGCAGGAAGGAGGTAAAGAAGTGCCTTAGACAGTATCATTTGGGGTTCTAACAGGAAGACCTGCAATAGGGCATGAACCTGTCCTTGGATTCAGAGTGGCAATTTCTAGTTTATAATTACTAATATCCCCCATGTACATAGCATTTGGCATGTGCAAAATATACTGGCAAATGCATTAGTAAAATTTAACTATCCAAAGCTCTGGGAGCATTGACTTGGTAAAATAATGGAATCCCCATTAAAGCAAAAGTAATTAATTGACTCAGCACTCCTTCTGGCTAAAGTGGCTAGATGTCAGAGATGACTGTGAAGGGCACAGAGGGCAAATCAGGGGAATTTTCTGGCTACAACAGAAGGGTGACACATGGAGAGACAAAGCCATTGCACATACCTTTGAGTTTAACTCAGAGGCACTGTTCCTTACCCAGTGAGCAGGGGAAAACTGTTAACAGATGTTTCTACGGGGGTCCTTTAAGGATGTTTGGGCAGATTGTGTGTGTGTGTCTGTGTGTGTACATATATACATACATATACAATTAACTCCAAGGCTTTAAAGAAATTCAGCACAAGTATTTACTGTAAACCTTTGTGTAAGGTCTCTGCAAGGTTGTGGAGGGGATACATACATGGGTGAAGCCCTAAACTCTGTTTTCTTTTTTTTTAAAGTATTTGTTTTTATTTATTTATGGCTGTGTTGGGTCTTCGTTTCTGTGCGAGGGCTTTCTCTAGTTGCGGCGAGCGGGGGCCACTCTTCATCGCGGTGCGCGGGCCTCTCACTATCGCGGCCTCTCTTGTTGCGGAGCACAGGCTCCAGACGCGCAGGCTCGGTAATTGTGGCTCACGGGCCTAGTTGCTCCGCGGCATGTGGGATCTTCCCAGACCAGGGCTCGAACCCGTGTCCCCTGCATTGGCAGGCAGATTCTCAACCACTGCGCCACCAGGGAAGCCCCTAAACTCTGTTTTCTGAAAACTGAGCCTCAGACGAAGGTGAAAAGCACCCCGACCTCTACCGCAAGTCCGTCTACCCCATCCTCTTCCCGTCCTGGCTCTGTTGAAGCTCTGCGTGGGAACACATGAATGTGTTGGTGAGTTGTTGGAAAGGGAAGTAGGGGTGATACTTAGACAACATCAAACGAGAGGAATGAAGTGTCTGCAGTCAGAGACTGCCTATTTTATGCTGATGAAACCAGTTAGTCTTAGATGTTGAGATGAATTTTTTTCAGTGAAAAATCTGCCTAGAGTCTTTAAAAAATGTAGGCAAGTCATCTATTTGTGGCCTTAGTGCATTGCATTTTCAAAATACTGATTTATTAGGTGTATATTGATGTGGCCTTTGGACTGTTGGTGTTAAATAGGGAGATCTGAAAGTTCTTCAGTTCATCTTAATTGTGAAGTAATTGCCTGTCAAGGAAGGAAATACTTCCTGAGATAATCAGGTCTGCAGTTTTATAGGGATCCAAGTATGGTAACTTTTAACGTATAATTAAACTTTATTGTTTCTGATTAATCTGTGGGAAGTTGTAGAATCAGAGTTTAGAAAATTTTAAATGAAATTGTTATTATATATTGAAGAAAACTTAATGGCTGTCAGCCATGTGCAAGTGCTGTGCTTGGTCTTAGGATAGGTGCCAAAGAAATGTGAGGTTGTTCTCAGTCTCAGCTTCAAAGTAGAGTCACCTGGAACACTTAAGAAAATTTTGGGGACCCAGGTGAAACTCAGATCAATGAAAGCTTCACTCAGGTCAATGGAGGCAGCACTCAGATAAATAAATGAAACACTCAAGTCAATGAAGGACATGCTCAGATCAATGAAGGTAGTGCTCCGATCAATGTAGGGGGCACTTAGATGAATGAAGGACACACTCAGATCAACGGAGGCTGCACTCAGATCAACGAAGGTAGAACTCACATCAATTAAGTCAGAGTCTCTGGATATGGACCTAGACATCACTAGTTTGTAAAGCTTCCCTAGTGATTTCAATGTGTAGCCACATGTGAGAAATAGATCAAAGCTCGGGAGAGCTCTAAAAAACTACCCAGTATCAATTAAATAAAACCTCTGGGGATTAAGGTTGGGGGAGGGGGGGTTGTTGGTAAGCTTTACAGGCTCCCCAGGTGATTGTGACACACATTGAGGGTTTAGAACCAATGGGATGTACCTTACCCTCCAGAGGATACAGTCAAATGAGAGAAAAGGGTGATTTACATGTGAAACTGTTGAGGAAAAGTACGAGAAAGTCTATGTTTGAATTCCAAAAAAAAAAAAAAAAAAAATTGAATAAAAGCCAAGGAGTGATAAGAAAACATAAGTAATAAATATTTGATGATAAAATGGTTTGTATTTAGCATGTTGATTCAGACAGAAATTGTGTTTTCAAAGTGTAGAAATTCTTGGAAATCCTTTTTTCCATCGTATGTTTTCACCATTTATTCTACATTATAGATTAAAACTTGATCGTCTTACCTGCCAGAATTACTCTAAATTCTAGCGTGAAAGATTTAGAATTGAGAACTGCCCCTTTAATCTGGTCTCTAAACAAAGTCTGCTGTCTGTCTGTCGAGGAGAGTAGGGTGGAGCTGGGTTCCCTGGGACAGCCATGATGGTAGAAGGAGTCCTTTTTATCCCACTGTGGAGGTGGGAGGTGGGGTGTGTGTGAGAGGAGTTGTTGGCCTGGATATCCAGGAGTGTGTTTCTCAAACGTGCACTGTTCGGAATACTCCATATTGCAGGATGTGTGTTTTAAGGCTGAAATCAGGGAATAGCCGTCTTTTTCTATGGGGTGTGGGGAGATTTACTTGATAGAACTTTCTCAGTTTAAGTTTTTTTGCCATAATCTTTTAGCCCTTTGGTAACTGCTACTGATAGTTTCATAAGAAAATTGAGTGAGAGGTGGCACTGGAGATTTATTTGGATTTCCACAGCACTCCATCAGTGTGCCAATAGCCTTGGAATTTTATATTATATTGTACCTTACCTCATAGGGTTCTTACATAGGCTGAGATGAATTGGTGTATGTAAATGCACTTAGGACAATGCTGGGCACATGGCGGGCACTCAGTAAATGTTAGCAATTCCGTACTTTTCCCACTACTGTTGTTACTTCCATCATTTGTTTTGGGGGCTGTGGGGCCCTTGAGGGCAGGCAAGATCTCTTGTCTTTGTTTTCCGAATCCCCTAGCACAACGCTTGGCACAGAATCACGACTCACTAAATGTGTGCTAAGTGAAGGATGGGCCAGCTTGGATCTGATTGGCCAAAAACACTTATGCAATTATCGTAAGTGTAGTATATCAGCATTTCAGTGGTGTTCTACCGAGTGAAGAGCTCCATGCCTTCCAAATGCTCTGACATGTCAACATTGTGGAGAATGACTGCTTTAGAAGAAAGGGCTTGTTGTACATTCACTCATCCAGGGTCTCCCTTTGCCTTCTTAATGGTGGATAGTCTATTACACCTCCCCGCCTACCTTCCTGACTGCTCAGTGTTCTCCAAATCACAGATCGGCCCCCAAGTCATCATGCCCTGCAGAAGACTGACCTCAGGGCCAAAAAAGTGGTAGATAAAGATGCAGAGAGGGAGAGATCCTGGTGATGTGCCAGCTGGACATCTGAGCCCCCTTTCAAAAGAGCATCTTGTTTGGTCCCATCTGGCATCCTCTGAGGGAAATAAGTGTGCATTTGTGAATGAGACCCTTGCTGCTACTACTTTTCTGTTGTCAAGGAGGAGGGAAATCTACAATGGGATTGAGAAATTGAAAGTACATATATTTTTTTCCTCCCAAAGAAACCAAAAGCATTTCCACAGCTATATTATCCGATGCTGCTGATTTTATGCTTCAAAGAATTGATAATGAATACCTGGCAGTAAGTACTAAATCTGTGTGTGGTGACTGACAGATTAAGCACTAGGGATGTTAAAGTAGATTAGACCATGGGTTCCCCAAACAGGAAATGTCAGTATCATTTTCCATGTTGGAACTGAATGAAGTTGCCTGTATGTTTCTCACCATAGCCAGTGCCATTACATTCTCCCAATTTGGTTCTTAACATTGTTTCTCTCTTTAGGACATCATTCATTTATTCAAATAGTGTTTCTTGAGCTCCTTTCATGTTATGGCTTTGTTCTAGCTACTGAGAAAATATAACGAAATGTGAGACGTGGTCTTTTGACCCTAGAAGCTTATATTTCAGGAAACAGAAAAATGAGACCATAAGGTAATCCTGTGAGGTCTTACGCGATGAAGTTCTATGAAGCCATGGTGAAGGAGTCCTTTCAAGTGAGGGGAGCAGCACAGAAAAAAATACTGCCTTTCAGCATGAATATAATCATGCCTCATCTGTTGTCAGCCTGAGATAGCTGAGGGCTGGTGGCTTTTAATTTTCCTCTAGGCTGTGGAAGACAGTGGGGGTGGTAGAACTAGGAGTTATTTTTGGATTTGAATCCAGACCCTGTCAGTCTTCAGTTGTAGGGCTTTAGACAGGTGACTTAATATTTCTGAGCAAAACTAAATACATCTGTAGCTTTCAGAGATGCGTAAGGAGTAGCACTAATGCTCCCAGCTAGCAAAGTATCTGGCACTTAGAAGGCATTCAGTAGGTGATGATTGTTATTAACGGTAATCGTAGCAGTAAAGATATTTCTACTGGGCCACTAGACTCACACCTAAAGGGTTACTTCCTACAACACAGCTCCATTCACCTTGCTCAGGTTAACCTGTCTTTCTTTATATGAAAGATTTAGTACTTTTCATTCCCCTAAATTAGCAGCATTAGACAGTATATCATGGAGTAATGCTTGCTTTCCTTGAGGAAGCAATATGTTTTTTATTTTTCATTTCATTGACATTTTTTAAGAATTCCCAAAGAAGGAAGCCTCAAGTAGTTTCCACCTCATATTAAGAGGGGGTTGTCAATCTAATATTTTTGACTTCTGGTTCCTCTTTCTGTCATTTTAGTGGTAACTAGCAACACCAAGCTTTTTCCTTCTTGTATTTGAGTCACTGTGCTGAATATCTTACACGATTAATCTCATTTAATTCTCCTAATAGTTCTGTGAGATAGGTGTTGGCCCCATTTTATAAATTATGAACCCAAATCCTCAGCTGGCCAGAGAGCGATAAGGTGGGATTTGAACTCTGGCAGTCTTGCTCCAGAGCCTGTGCTTCTCTCCCTGGTGCCCGGCTGTCTCCTCCTTCCGCTCCTCGCACTTACGGTGTTTAGCACCATTTGGGAGACTACACAGTAAGGGTGGTTACCTGCCCCCATTTCAAATTGATGCTAAAGGATGGATGTTAAATTTATCTCCTCTCCAGTGTTGATTCTCCACAGTCCAAATTCTTTACTGGCTGTTAAATTTTCTCCTTGGATGCTCCAATGTACCTGTCATATAAAATGACCTTGGAACCTACTTCGTGAGGAAGCTGTACTGTCCTTAGACCTGGGCAAGAGGAACTGTGCCCTGAGCCCTGTCCCTGTGCTTCAGAGGAACCCACTTTAGTGTTTGGTTTCAGCTGCTCCCACCCATGGAGTGAGGAGTCCCAATGGACAAGGAGATGGATTGCCTGGAAACTGCACCACCCCTTCGGCACCACAGGAAGCTAGGACCCCAAGATTCTCCACCCACATAGCTCTTACCCGATCTCAGGACTTGCTGGGACCTTTTCTCTGGGCCAGTCCTCCTGAGAACTGACTTTGGCTCCCTAGAGGGAGCACCTCTAGGCTCAAGGGATATGGGAGGCTATTGGGATGGTGCTGCATCTTACAGGGTGTCCTGACAATCACTAAGACACTGATTTTTCTATATCAAAGTGTTTTGCAAATGATAAGATATTGTCTTAATCTGTTTGGTCTGCTATAACAAAATACCATACAGACTGGATGACTTATAAACAACAAAATTTTATTTCTCACAGTTTTGGAAGCTAGAAGTCTAAGATCAGGGTGCCAGTATGGTTAGATGAGGGCCCTCTTCTGGGTGGCAGACTTCTCACTGTATCCTAACATGGTGGAAGGGGAAGGAATCTTTCTGGACCCTCTTTTATAAGGGCACTAATCCCATTTGTGAGGGCTCCACCCTCATGACTTAGGCACCTCCCAAAGGCCCCACCTCCTAATACCATCACCTTTGGGGGTTAAGATTTCAATATATGAATTTTGGTGGGGACGCAAACTCTAGATTATAGCAGGTATCATACATATTTAGCCATTATTATTTCATGCCTGCTTGAGCAACAGAAACTCAGGATTACAACCCAACATTTGATTAGAGAGTTAGTCTGTGAAAAGATTAGAATCTGGTTGGTCACAACCTACTGGAAGGAGAATGGAGACTCCATGTGCCTCTGCCTTCCAGAGCATTGCCACTGTGGATGAAATCCGAGGGCTTTCAGTCTAATACTTTCTGAGGGAAGCACTCAGGGGACTTTTTAGTGCCAAGCCATTGAGTCAGACCTCAAAGGCTGAGGGTGGGCTTGGGAAAGGTAGGGTGAGTCACTGTACCTGTCTCTGACTTTTGTCTTTGATTAGGAGCTGAGTGGCCCTGTTGTACATAACAGGATTCTCTTTCTGTTATGATGATGGGGTTTCTGAAGTAAATGTTGGTTTCCCTTTTTTTAAACATCTGCCTCTACCATTTTTCAGTCACACTGTACCTGGAGAAATATACATCATAAATGTTTTTCACGTTAAATGTTCTCTTGCAGTGGGTTTGCCTGTATTCTGTAGGCTTTTCTCCCCCCACATTTCTCTGGACAATTAGTGCTGATAAGGATTTTATGGGGCTTCTCTCTCTCTTTGTCTCTCTCTTTGGTGTTTTCTTTCATTCTTCTTGGCCCAGTGTTGAGTTTCTTTGGTCTCCAGAAACCTTCCATGCATCATCTTTAGAGATGAATTTATCTTTTGTACTTCTCAAAGCTTTTGTGTTTAGTGGCTCATTTTACATATATGTTGGTGCTTTCTCAGGCCTTTTATTATTTTATTCTCCTCTTTTCAAAGATGTCTTAGAATTTGCTGGGCTGATACACTAACGTTCACTTGGTAAATTGCTAAGTTGCCCTTTCTTGAGGCTAGGTTTGTGATGTTGTGCCCATTACGATGGCTGTTTCTACCCTATGTCCGTTGCACTTGGAGTGCTTCTTGCAGCCATTGAGCTTGTGCTGGGATAAAAGAATGGACTTTTTACTGTTGTGAGCTTCAAAAACTCTGTCTTTTACATCAGAGCATCTCATATAGTTGTGCAGATTGCTTCCTGCTCAAGCATGCCGGCCCAAGGGCCCAAATGGGAGTTGTCTGCCAGCCTGTGCTTCCCTTGCCAAGCCTTGCATCTGGTGCAAGGCTGCATCCCCAAGGGAGGACCCTTTTCCTAATACACACGAGGGTGTCATGTGGGCTGGCAGCCTGTCTGCTTTAACTTAGCGAGGTATCTTTAGGGGAGAAGCTGGAAGAAGAGGTTGTGGTGTTTCTTGTGGGGAACAAAGATCTGCTTACTTGCCTGGAATCTTGAAGTCTCCCAAGATGAAAGAAGTCGTTAGGGACCAAAACAAATTGTTTAAAAGTTGGTAAAGAACCACTTGGCCTGTGCTAGCATTTTTCATGCCCAGGATGATTTTTATGTTCCATCGGTTATTCGGTATACTCAGTGGGGGACTTGCAGTAAGAGCTACAGATCCGATTTCAGCCTGTGTAGCCCCTTGGTCACCCTTGCCTGCTGAGTCCTACTCTCCTTAGAGAATTGCTGCCCCCTGAGCTTGTCCCCAGGGGCCTTCAACCACCTGGCTTCCATTTTCCACCTACTTTGATCAATGCCTGGAGCAGCCCCACTTGGATTCAGGGCTGCATTTTCTAGATGTCAACAATGTAGTGACTTGGCAGGCTTTGCCACACTGTAGTTGCATCTGAGAGCTGCACGTACCTTCGGTTTTTCATTTTTTTCCTCATGTGAGCCATAAATATCCTTTCTCTGACTAGTATGCTGAAGGGATAGTACGTTTCCATTTAGCAGACATTTCTTGATGTTGCCCTTTGTTCTGAGATCTGTGACTTGGACCTTATCTATATTGAACTGAATTTGTTATCTGTTCGCCTGGACACCTGTTCTAACGTGGCCTGAGGCTTTCTGTATTCATCCTTGTATTAGTGCGCTAGGGCTCCCTAACAAAATACCACAGACTGTGTGGATTAAACAACAGAAGTTTATTTCTCACAGTTCTGGAGGCTGGAAGTGTAAGATCAAGATGCCAGCAGGGTTGGTTTCTGGTGAGATCTCTCTTTGGCTTTCAGATGGCTACCTTCTCCCTGTGTCCTCACATGGCCTTTTCTCTGTGTGTGCATTTGTGGTGTCTCTTCCTTTTCATATAAGGACATCAGTCCCATTGGATTAGGGTCTCACCTGTATGACCTCATTTAATTTTAATTAAATGCCTCATCTCCAAATACAGTCACAATGGGGTTAGGATTTCAACATATGAATTTTGAATGGACACAATTCACTCTATAACAACCCACACTTGCTAGACTTTCTCATTTAAACATATCCAGTAGATATTAAAATAACAACATTTCAGAGATACATTTTTTGTCCATTTGGGCTCATGCAGCCAACTTAAAGACTTCATTTCCACCCTCAGAAAAACACTCCATTTAGCAATAATTACACTTTGGATCTTGCCCCTTAGATGGAGTCCTAATTGTTATTTCCAAAAATCTAAGCCTCATTTTTGGAAACTGCTCCCCTATGTTAAATATAGCGAAATGCTTCCAGACAATCTCATTTTGTTAAAATTAAACTGGTGTTTTCTGGCCTGTATTTGTCCCATAAGCTGCATTCTCTAAGGGCTTGGCAGGCTGGGGCCCCCAGCCTGTGCTTACAGTAATCATGTTGACTTTTAATGAAGAGCTTTATTTTGGCAGGTTCTCTTTTTTGGTCATTTGAAAAATACTTCCTGATGGTTCAGAGTTTAAATTCACCGGACTTAAAGAAGTGCTGGATCATGAAGAGGAAATTTTCTTGGGGAAAAACACCTATCCTTGTATTTAGTATTAATGGGCAATTTTGGTAATGATGGTAATGAGGAAGAGGATTTGATTATCCACCCTGGACCTTTAAAAATTTAGGGCGCATCAGGACTTATTTCACATCTACCATGCAGTATTCAAGAAATTCAACAATTTGTTTTTTTTCTGGGAAGAAAAGTGATTTCCATGAGAAGAGGGTTTTTTTTTTTTTTTGAGACCATTTTGTAATGCAGGTGCATGATAAAAAGTGCACATTCTTTGATGATTAATCATGAAATGTTTCAGGTTTGTTATAAGGAAGCTCATTAGTCTAGTGAAATAAGGGCCACTTTCTTGGTCATGAATTTTCTGTTTGTACTATTCGATCAGTTACTTGCTGGGCTAGGTAGTATCTGTGGGTGCCACTGGTGGATCTAAGACACAGGAAGGGAGAAGGAAAACATCTGAGGCTTATATAGTAAAGTCTGATCCTTTCTGTGCTGGAAACATTTGGTAAATAGTTAAATCTACTGCATATGCTTGAAATGAATAACTGAATGAGTAAATGAATGAATTTCATTAATTCAGGCTGGACTATTTCCCAAATAACCCAAATTAGTGATAGGCAAAGATAATGCTATGTGTTCATCAAGCCCCTGTTCCTTTTCCTCCTGAGCGCATGGCTGAAATTGTACTTCTCACTCTTCCCTGTTGTTGGGTAGGGCCATGGGGTTGAATTCTAGCCAGTGGAGTTTGCTGGGAATAACATACGACACCTCAAAACCTGGCTCCTGAAATCCTCTTGCATGATCCTCCACATTTTGTCTCCTCCCTTGTCCAGTGATTGGATTCAGAAGATGCAGTGGAAAAGCTCAGGGATAGTAGAGCCATAGATGGAAGCATGCTGGGTCCCTGAAACACTGCATGGAGAGAGTCCCCCATCAACTCACATGAAACTGTGATGTGATTTGAACAAGACATAAATCTTTATTATGTTTTAAACCACTGAAATTTGATTTTGGGGTCATGTCACAGTAGCTTGTATCAATTACAATAGAGTTTCATCTTGGTTTTGTTTCTCAGTATTATTATGCTGAAAAATATTTGACCTGAAAGCAATGAACGCTGCAACCAAACGTACCTATGCCAGTTTCTGCCCTATTAAGACCATTTTTTTTGCTGTTGTTGTTCTACTTATTCCTAGTAGAACCACAGGGATGTGCTAACTTAGAGGCCTATTGAGCACTTGTCAGAAATCTTGTGAAGTTACATGCACATTAAAACAACAAATAAACACACTATCTTTTAGAGAGGTGAAGAGTGCCAGGTATTTATTCTGCCTCTGAGATCTGTTTAGGAGTCTGCCTTCCCTAGACATAAGCTAGCAAATGAGATCATCTGCCTTTGGTGGCTACCACCATCTGACTAGGGGAAGGCAGGCACCAGTTCAGGCACATGTTCTTAATTGTGAAAATCCCACAAAAGAGATGTATTTGCAGAGACAAAGCACATGAGTTCCATGTATGACGACTATCTAATTTATTTTAGGTCTGAAGTGAATGCTTACTTTTTGTGAATGCATTAATGGACTGCTTGCCCCTCAGGATTGTTTTGGGAGAAAAGGATTAAATGTCATTGAAAGAAACCCAAGAAAAAGCAATGACCAAAGGCCATAGAGAGTGAGTTTATAAATTTTTTGTCCCTCTCCTCACTTTGAGAGGTAGTCATTTCATAACCTAGATTCCTCTAGAGCTGTGTGGCCCAATATGGCAGCTGCTAGTCATATGTGACTAAATTTAAGTAAAAATTAATTAAAATTAAGTGAAATTAACAATTTATTGTTTATTTATTATCCCCAGTCACGTTAGCTACATTTCAAGTGTGCAATGTCCACATGCGGCTAGCGGCACAGATTGGACAACACAGATACACAATGTTTCCATCAATCCTGAAAGTTCTATTAGACAGTACTTGTATAGAGAGCTTGCTTCGATATTTTCATCCTTTCATGATGCAACCACATTTCCAGATTGTCTTACTTCTCAAATATTTAAAAGCACTATTAAAAACAAGACAACAGGCCCCAAATGGAGTCGTTTATGCTAAGCCCGATGTCACCAAACTGAGACTTAATTACAGTTTTGCCTCTCCCAGAAATGGAATATTAAACCAGTCAATCAGAAATCATCAGCGTTAGTTAGGTAATCTGCCTGATAAACCCCTGCTATCCCTAAAGGAAGTAACCTTGCAAGAACCAATCTGCTCTTTTTGCCTAGTGCAACTTCCCTGTTCCTGCTCCCTTCTGTCTGTAAAATCTCTTGACTTTTATAGCTCTTTTGAAGTTCCTTTCTGTCTGCTAGATGGGATGCTGCCTGATTCATGAATTGCTGAATAAAGCCAATAACATGTTAAAACTTACTCAGTTGAATTTTGCTTTTTTAACAGCACTATGGTGTTTTTTAAAAGCACATGAGATGTTTTTAAGATTGTTGTAATATAAATTTTGGAAAAGGTTCTGGAACAAGTCACAAAAGGATGATTTCTGAGTACTTATAAAAGGAAGTTGTGACAATTAGGAGCCATCAAGGGTTTATGACAGATTCATCTCATTTTCCTCTGTGACTGGCATAACAATATAAGCTTCATAAAAGAAGAAATTTTTAAAATCTAGTTTCTTCATTGCTGCGTTCTCAATATTTCGGTGCTTACAACATAGAAAGTATTCAATAAATATCTGTTGAACCACTATTAGAGAAATAGGTGGAGGCAGTTAGTTTCAGTTCATCAAGATAAAAAGTTCTCATGCTGTCTTTGAAGCAGTGGTTGCTGGATGATAAGACAGCTGGGTGAGTTGCTAACTAGTTAAATAACCGTGAGAAGCAGCTAATGAAAAGAGCTTGTGAGTTGGAATCAGATTTAGAGCTACCTTCAGTTCTTGGCCCTTTCACTTAACCTGTGTGATCCCAGGTAGTGATTTCGCTTCTCTGAATAACTGTTTTTTCATCTTTAGATTGGGCATAATAATATCTACATCATGAGGTTGTTGTGGGTGTCAGATATGGTGATATGAAAGGCTAGCATGAGCATAGCATGGAAGGAGGTCTCTAGTAGAATTTTATAGGGCTAGTCTTCACTCTGACCTAGCCAATGTTTGTATCTCTGAAATCAGTAAACATATAGTGATTGGATTTGTGGATGACCTAAGCTGGAGTAAAAATCAGAATTCAGAGGGACCTTAATGGACTGAAATGATAGGCTAAATCTAATCCTTTAAGGTTCATAAAGAGAAATATGATGATTTACACTTGATTTAAAGAAACATTGCAATGGTAGTGGGCAGACAACACGTGGCTTAACCTCCGTGTGCAAACTTGGGGACTTAAAAACAGTTAGTGTCCCATGCACCATGTGCTGTGGCTGCCAGAAGTTAGTTTTAGCAAAGGAATAAGGCATCCAGAGTTACATATTGGAACTCCTGGGAAGTTAAAAATGCTGATGACCGGGCCATTGCCAGAGTTTCTGAGTTAATTGGTGTGCGACACAGCTTTAGCGCTGGGAGTTTTAACTTCACCTTCCCCACCCCTAGGCGCTTCTCATGTGCAACCAAGTTTGAGAAATAGGGG
Source organism: Balaenoptera physalus (assembly GCF_965194825.1). NCBI lineage: Eukaryota > Metazoa > Chordata > Mammalia > Artiodactyla > Balaenopteridae > Balaenoptera > Balaenoptera physalus. The sequence continues at coordinate 130,106,276 of NC_138882.1, read as the reverse complement.
TCTAGCTGAGGGAGGTCCTGCCTAGTTCTGTTCACTCCATATTTACACAGTCTGTAAATGTTACTTGCATGGAAGAATGCCTGATGGTGGTTCAGAATGCCCCGCTCAAGCTTGGAGTGTCTTCGGGGAAGATGTCAAGACAGTGCATGGAGTGGCAATTCTAATATCCTGAGGGGAAGTTTGAAGGAACAAAGCCCTTTGTCTTGGAGAGCAGTTGGAAGAGGTAACAAACAGTCTTGGACATTGCTTGCTTGGTCTGTGGTAGGAAGCTAGATTCAGTTCCTCTCTCCGGCATTTCAGAGGATAGAAAGGGATCCACTGAGTGCAAGCTTCAGGAGATAGATGGGGAAGTGCTTTGCTGACAGTAGTGCTTTCTGGAGGTGGCAGGGTTGCCGGGCTCTGGAAATTTACAGAGACCTCACAGATTTTTGGTGAATTTAAAGGGATTTAAACAGGCTCGGTGATGGGTTCAACTACTGGCAAGTTTTCTTTCATCCGTGACTCACCTCCTGCTCTCTGGCTTTCATCCCCTGCCTCAGGCATACCGGTCACATCGCTGTTCTTTGAGCCCCACTTCCTCCACCCCCAGCACTTTCTCCATCTCAGGGTCTCTGCTAGTTGCTGTTTCTTCCTCTTGAAGTACTTTTCCTCCAGATATCTGGATAGCTCCAGATACCTGCACAAGTTACCCTCACCTCCAGGATTTTGCTCAAATTACAGTCTCTCCTTCTACTCCTTATCCCCCTTTCTTTTTCATTTTCCTTTATCAGCATCTGAAATCACGCAGACATAGACACACACACACACACACACACACACACACACACACACACACACACACACACACACACACACAGAGTGTATACCTCTGTATGTATTCCTTTAATAGACTGTAAGCCTCACATGGTCCAGGACTTTTGTCTGAAGTGTGCACTGATGTATCCCCCATGCCAGAAAAGTGCTGGGCTTTCACAGGTGCTCAAGAAACATTTGTTGTTGCATAAATCTCCAGGATCATTGAGTTCTATGGACTCTCACCAACTGTATCTTGCATTTTCTGTTCTGGCCTGGATGAACTTCCTGGAAGGAGGCCACCTAATTTATATCTTTGAAGGATACATTTAGTAATATATGGGTAGAATGACCACTTTCAAACTTCTTCTTTTTTTCTTTTCTTCCCTCACATCCGATGGGAAGAGCATTTCTAAAGACAAAACTTTTATTACTGATTAGCAGTTTTCAGGCAACCACTGAATGAAATCCAATGTGGAAAGGAAATATGAAACTTTACTGCAGTGTAATTTGTTTCTTCTGAACCACCTTGGGCACAGTAAGGGTCAGTAATGCACAGGAAAGCTAGATTTAATTCCTTTGATGTGTAAAAATTAGTGCTTTGTCATCAATTACAGATGCAGGAGGACAAATCACCGGCACATTAAGTTGTTCCTGCTACATAAATTACAAATCTTGTTAGGAAAAAAGTATTAGCATCATCCCTTGTTATTTTAAAAATGCCAACTCTGATAAACAGTCAGCCTTGGGCATATATTAAAATGCTTGAATTGTCCTAAAATAAATTCAGCCTTTTAAGATAACACCTGATATTAATTTCATGCACGATTAAATCTATCAATTCAGAAGTCTTTTAACATATAAGTTTTGAAATCATAATGGTACTCTTTAACTCCCTGTGGAAAGACTTAAACCTCTCTCTGCTTCTTTAATAACTTTCCTTTATTGACTGAGAATTCTAAGAAATCCTCAGTTACTTTGTTTTGTGTTTTTGTGTGTTTTGCTCAAGGAGAAGAGGAAATTAAATTGTGATCCTAAATCCCTTTCATTTTTTGAAGGAGATTTTGCGTTTAATCGTAGTCCAGAAGGAGGTTGAAAAAGCTTTGTGAATCAAATATTTTCTCTCTCTCATGATGAGATAGTCTAAATTATTGTCTTATGTCCAGCAAAATCTTTATTCCTACATCCAGTGGAACTTGTGAATTTTTCATTCTTAGCAGAAATAGCGCCTCCTTACTGCCATTCAGGGTGACTGATTCTCAGCTGTTTTGTAACTTGAAGGCCTTTTCTTGCAAACATAAATTTGAGGAGACCGAAGCTCAGGGCAGGTTCTCGCTGCCTGGCCTGGCCCAGGAGGCTGTCTTCAGACAGAGCCGCAGTACCGCCTTTCCAGAAGGAGGTATCCTCCTGTCTAGTTCAGAGACCTTGGAGGCTTGAATATCCATACCTCTGTCCTCTTCAAAATCTCCTTTGAGAGGAAACTCTGTCAACAAGTATTTATTGTTATTGAGAACTTCTGCATGTCAGACTTTGTGCTTGGGGCTGGAGGTACAGTGGTGAGGAAAACCATATGTTCTATAAAATACTCGACCTAAAGAATTAATGCAACATGTGCATATTACCTCTTTGAGATAAAGAAAAACTGGAAAAATTTTCATTTGCTGCAGAAAAAAGTTATATATATAACATATTCATATGTATCAGTATTTATCAAATATTTATTTTTTCTTTCCTCACTTCTTCCTCTTCCCCTCCTTTTATTCCTTCCTCCTTTTCTCCTCTTCCCTCTCTCCCTCCCTCTCACTCTTCCCTCCATCCATCCATTCATGCATCTTGATTCTTATTACCTAAGTACTGTATTGCAGATATAAGAATGAAAAGTAAAGGCTTTAGAATCAGAAAGACCTATATTTGAATTCTAGCTCTGCCACTTCATAGTAATATTGTTGCATTTGTCATCACTACTACTATTATCGTTGTTGTTATTATTTGTAGTATAGATAACAATTACTTTTGCTACTTGTATTTGTCTCTTGCCATATCAGGCACCAAGGGATTTGCGTGCATTTTGTATTTAATCCTTTCAACAATCCTATGATGAAGATAATACTACTGTCCCTATGATATAGCTAAGGAAACTATGCCTTGAGATTTTATATAATATGTTGCCCAAGGTCACATGGTAATGAAGTAAAGGAATTAAGCCTAGCTTTGTGATTTGAACTTTCTGAGACTTGGTTCCTCCTTTGTAAAACAAAGGTACTAATTCCCGCCGTGGAAGCTGCTTGGGATGGTTCAGTGAGATGAAGGATGTCACATTTGCAGTTTGGTTCCTGGCACAGGATAACATGGTAAGTGCTCACAAGGCGTGTGGCTGATCCTGCTCTGCCTTCAGCTGTCTTGTTTTTAAGACTGAAAAATCTGCTTCCTTTCTTCTGTCTTCCTAGCTATTTCCTAGCCCCTCACTTAAGTTTGGGACTTTGTTCTCGTCATCATCCTATCAAACCCAGTGAAGCCTGGAGTATTGCGAACTCACGAAATGTTTTTGAGGTCCCATGTGACCCTATGACAAACGCAGAACGGGCACAAATGCAAATTTCTGGGCTCGAGGATGTGAGACCTCTGCTGGTACTTTCTCCTAGCCTGTCTCTGTAGCCAGGCAGGTGCTGGGGGCCAAGTGGGTCTTCTAGGGCAGCCTTCCCCTGTGCACAGAAATAAGCCCTCCCTAGAGGTGTCACGTGGGGCTTTTCCTGGTGACAAGGGCCCTGAAGGGTGAAAGGGAGATTGGGCTTTGGCTCTGTGTTGCTAAGTGTGTGTTGTGAGTGGCCTGAGGCAGCTGTAGGGTTGGATATGGCAAACGTGTCATATGACATGTATGAAATGTCATTATTTGATAGTGTGTAATTTTCTGTCTGTAACTGAATAAAATTCCGTGGTAGAAATGACATATTTGACACGTAGACTTTGCTTCCTCTAACTCAGTTATAGTTCTTGTGTTAAGCAAGCTGGTGTTGGAGAATTGGATCTCTAGAGACCCATGGAGTGGTTCTAGATCTTGCTCTGGATTCCTGAGATGTAGCCTGTCCCAGACCTGAGTCATTCCTGTGACTCATGGTGGTTGTTACAGAGAAGGTACTTATCAGTGAATGAAGAAGAGGCTTATTACTGCTATTTGTAAACACGATTTTGCTTAAAAATCTATAATGGCAAACTCTACTAGAGTAGAAACTTTTTTCCCAATTAATTTCTTTTTGCTATAATTTTCTGTTAATTTTTTGAAGGTTCCCTGGTTCACATTTCAAAGAGCCCACTTAATAATCCGGTAAATTTCGTCAGAAGTATGAGGATAGGGTAAAACTTCTCAACTTTTTGCCCTGAAACTTCATATGGTATTGGTCACAGTTATCTTGTGTCTATCTATATCTGTATTATTCTAACAATATCCTGTAATTAAAAGTATAATTTTTAAAATCAAAAAAAAAAAAAAAAAGAAACTTCATAGTATGATTATAGGTAATTTCTTAAAGGTCTGTCTATACTAATTTTGTATTTTGGGGCAGGCATTAGAGACAGAAAAAATTAGGTGTTGAGAGTATGCATATTACACAAGTTATTTCCCATTGTTTACAGTTGTTCTTTAAATACATGCATTTTACACAGACTAAAAGTATTTTAGCAGTTTGGTTCATTTTTAAACTATCTCATATCTTCATGCATGATTAACTGAGTCGTTCATTCCATTTAGTTAATAGTTGAGTGTCTACTATATGCCAGGTAATGGGGCTACTCAGGCCTTCACAGGTCTTGTAATCTACTGACAGGTATGAACAAGTAATCAGATCATTGTAACTTAGGGGAAAGCACTATGGGAGCACATAGTAGAGGGTGGCCTAACTCTGACATGGGGGGAGGTGCCAAGGACTTCCTCCTGGAAGAAGTAAGATATAAGCCAGGTCCTGAAGGGGCAGTGAAAGGTAACCTGGTGAAGCTGTTGGGGTGGGAGAGGGGGTTTGGACCAAGGAAGTAGCTCATGCAGATGCTTGGAGCTGGGTGCATGCCATGGTGTTATTGGGGTCTTCCTCTTCTCAGAGATATTTGCAAGGGCAAGAACTTCAAATTGTGCCTGATCGGGACATTTACAGTTTCCAAAATATTGCAGAAGCCTGGTGAACACCATCCCAGTCTTGACAGGTGCGTGGTCTGATATGTCCAAAGATAGCACTTGTCACCCAGGTGATCCCCTGCCCTTAGTTAGGGCACAAACCTGAGCTTTTAGCAGTTTATTCTCACCTGGTGGCCAGGTTGGCTTTGGATTGGTTAGTGCAGACTGGTGCACCTGGGATAGGGATCCTCCAGGGGATGAGGTGGGAAGCCCTTGTAAACTGAAGATTCCAGGACTGCTTCTTTTGGGAAGAGAGAATGATTGGTGCGAGATGTAAGTATCAGGAAACTCTTTGCATTCTGGAACCCCTAATGAAGATGAGTTGTAGAGGCACATGGATCAGAGTCATGGAGTGTAATTTGATTAATTTCCCGAGAAACCAACTCAACGTTCTATGGTGCAAAGAGCGCTGAAATTGGGAAAAGTCCAAAAGGTCTAGGTTCTAGTTCCAAGTATGTGCCCTGTAACAAAGCTATTATGGTTTTATGCCACCACCGTAATATGGACTTGGCTGTACAAGGGCCTAAAATACTGTAGGACCAACTGTGGCCCTCACAAGGCTGTAACCGTTGCTGGGCTTCGTAACTTCCCTCTCCCCATATGCTCCTTGGAATATATTTTGTCGTACGTTGTTCAGATCATCTTTCATCCATCATTCCAAGTCCTAGTCTCTTGACTAAGTGATCAGCAATGAGAACCTGTTACCCTACTTTTGCTTGCCCTCCCTCTTTCCTTTCATTTCATGTGCTCAGCAATTCAAAACAAAAGAGGTGAACAGTAAGATACACATTTCTTGTCAGACTTGAATGTAATCCTTGGAATAGGCTTTGTATCTGCTTGTTCCTTATAGCAAATGATAGATTTCTCACTTAATTTAAGTGTACAGGTTATTGGTATAGAATTATTAAGATAAAAATACTTTGACTCAAGGAATATCTCTGCTGTTTCACACTCCATGCAATTTTGTTACCCAGCTCTTGGCATGAGCTTTGAGTTGAAAGAATGAACTTGTGTTTTTGACTCTGTAATGTGAGTGATGAATAGGGGAATGATTGGTCTGTTGCTGGGTGGCCACCCTCTTGAAGAAGAGAATTCTGAAATTCTCTTTTCATCTCTGGTTTTTTTTTTTCCATTTTTGGCCTCATTGAAAGCTCAAAGTGTTAAAAATTAGACACTTGAAATGTGGTTTTGGAAGTATCCAGGCTAGAGCTTATAAAAATCCACGTTACTATCTTGCATTGTCCAGTACAGTTAAGAACCTGTTCAGCGGTGTTTTCTGCAATATTTCAACATTTTTCTATTGTCCTGACTCTACTAATTCACCTTTCCATTCTGCTTATTGATGCCAGGATGATCCCCCTCCCCCCTCCCCCCCCACAAAAACTTAATTATGTAGACTTTCTGGCTAAAACCTCCTAGCTTTAGGAATTCTTTTTTTTTTTTTTGAACATCTTTATTGGAGTATAATGGCTTTACAATGGTGTGTTAGTTTCTGTTGTATAACAAAGTGAATCAGCTGTACATATACATACATCCCCATATCCCCTCCCTCTTGTGTGTCCCTCCCACCCTCCTTATCCCATCCCTCTAGGTGGTCATAAAGCACCAAGCTGATCTCCCTGTGCTATGGGGCTGCTTCCCACTAGCTATCTATTTTACATTTGGTAGTGTATATATGTCCATGGCACTCTCTCACTTCGTCCCAGCTTCCCCTTCCCCCTCCCCGTGTCCTCAAGTCCATTCTCTACGTCTGCATCTTTATTCCTGTCCTGCCCCTAGGCTCTTCAGAACCATTTTTTTTAGATTAGCTTTAGAAATTCTTAAACCTGGGTCTACAAATCGCAGTCAGGAAATTGGTGAACTCTCTTGAGTACGTATGCAAAATTTTATGAGTAGAAGATCCAGAGTTTTGGTCTAAGTCTCAAAGGCAACCTTGACCCGCTCTCAAATATCCTAACTCTTTCATAAGAAACACACCTGCCCAACTTTACATGTGACCTCCAGCCATCATATGATGCTCCCCTCACATTGACCTGTTCAGCATTTCCTGACCGCTCTGTTCTTCCATACATTCCTGCCTTTGACAGTGATGATCATTCTGCTTGTGATGCCTTTTCTTCATCCTTGGCTTTGTCTGGTGAACTTCTATTTTACCTTCAAGATTTTATTCCAGGGCCACCTTCTCTGGAGAGATTTTATTGCCTTTGTCAGGAACAAAATGTTATTCTCTCATTTTTTTGCCTCCCTTATAATACTTACCACATTTCCACCCCCCTCAGTTTGAGGACAAGAAATGTATTCTGTTCAGCTGTGTAGGCTCAGCCTAGAGGATGGTGCTGGCCCAAAGTAAATGCTCATTAAACATTTGTTTAAAAAATAGGCAGATGGTCGGTTGGAAGGCCCTTCTTTACTTAGATGGAGCTGAGACTGCCTTAGAGAGCCATAGTGCTGGAATCAACATTGCCTTCTTGCACGTGAATGGTTTATATAAGCTCGACATCAAGTTGCCTGTCCTCTGGATGAGGTATCTTGGTCTCCTGTGTTAAATAATAGTATATTGATTCTCTGTTCAACACAAACAGGTTATAATTGATTCCTCTAAGTTTTATGAAACAAGAGGTTTCTGGTGCTGGAGATTGATTTTGGTGCTTATAAGCTTCTCAGTAAATCTCCAAGGGGACAAAGGGCCTACGCAGATAGAAAGATTTCCCCTAAATCAGCCTGATAAAAAGTTCTGCATGACAGGATAGCCTTTGTCTTGTATTAAAATGCACTGTTTTCTCACCAGGTGACTTTGGAAGGTGTGTGAATCCCTTATGAAAAGAGAGATCTGGTCTGGAGTTGTGGTCCCCTGGAGATTTAGTTGATATTGTGGGCATCTGATGATAGCAGAGAATGCAGGAGGGTCAGCTTAGTTTATTTCAGACTGCGTGGGTGGCAACCTGGCATTATAGGACAGCTAACTACCTAAGCACATGGCTGCTTCCTGACTTGTGGATCAAGAACAGGGAGGGATTGAGCCGCAGCCAATACAGTGATTCTTGTGATGCTCTTCTGAAGCCCTCTTTTATTTTTGTCTGCTGAGAAACTGAGCACCTACCTGCTTATCTATGAGACAAAGCCTTATTTCGAAGTATATTCGATATAATCAAAATCCACTATTCCCAAAGACTTTAAAGAGCCTCTAAATTTCCTGAAATGAGATTTAATCTGATGTTGAATTTCATGCCTTCTGTCCAAAGAACAACCCTTCCTCAGCCCCCATTCCTGTTATGTGGGTGCCAGAAATTTCATAATTAGAAACTTGTTACTTTAGCTTAAGGCTTGGTCCCCTGTGAAGAACGCATTATACTTTTTACGCCATGTGTATTAGTCTGATCAGTCCATCAGAAGCTCCTTTTCCTGAGATTAGCCACTGATGGAGGTAAGAAAAGGAGCTGTTACAAACATGAGGGGAAAACCAGACCCATTAAAGAAGGAAAAGAACCTTCCCCCCTGTACCCCACCAACAATAGCATTTAAGGCCCCCAAAGGTAGCATTGCCTATGTCACTATTTATTCTGGAGGCAGTTTCTAACCTGCCGTTTGCTTCACTGGATTTAGAGAGCCTAGTTAATGCCCTCTCATTTTGTAAGGAAATAGTATTACTTAGATAATAGCTTGCAGAAAAGTGGGGAAAATGTTTGCTAATAAGTTGCATACATCTATGAATTACACCATGGAGAGAAAATGATGACAAATTGGGATGAGAGGGCAATGAATGTTGTATGGGAATCAAAGATTTAAGCTCTGAAAGGAGCTATTTTATTTTAAGAGCCACTTTCTCTTTCTCTGCTCATCTTAGGACCCCAATTCTTACTTACTTCATCCTACCCCAGTCCACTCACCCACCCACACACCAGTCACCCAAAATACCCCCAAGTGTTTTCTTTTAATGTTATTTTTGTGTTTAATCCTCATGAAGGTTAATAAAGTCTTCTCTCTCTCTGTGGTATAAAAGCATAACCGATGACTTTATTGGTACAAATATATTATGGCTGCTTTGACATTTATGTTTTCAGCCCTGATAGATGAATGATTCTAATGAAAGTAAATCAATTGCACCCAGACTACGGGTATAAAATACCACACTCTGGGTTTTCTTCTTGTCTGGCAGATAGTGGAGGGTGAGAAATATTGAAATTTGACTTAATACTGTGTGTTTCTTCTGAAAAAGGGAATTCACTTTGTTTTGTCTCCTAAAGTACATTCAGGATCCGTGTTTGGCCTGGCATTTAGTGCCAACCTAGGGACAGATGTCTCTAATGCTGGAGCCTATTTGCTCTCAAGGGACCCTAGACTGGAATGACTTCTTTTTTCTTCTAGAGTGTTGCATTCAATTAAAAATACTTACATATATAGTTATTAAGAATCTTGTTAGAGATGGCAAATGGAGTTTTACTAGAATCCCCCCAATTGGAAATCCCAGAGAATAATTCCAGTTCCTGGGTTAGGTTTAACTGACTTTTGTGATAAAAAGAGAAATATTTATTTATCAGGCAGAAATACAGGTTTGTTTTTTGTTTCCCCCAAATAATTTGAGTTTACAATGATGTCAAAACCAGATGCAACTGGAAATGTCAGTTGGCTGTGCAAACTGACAGGTAAATTCAGGAAGCATATCCCTATTTTTTTTTTTTCTGAACCCTGGAACTCCTCCCTCCCCTACATTCAGGAGTGCTGTGGCCCTGATCAGTCAAAGTGCACTCGGGCTGTAAGTATTCAGTATGGTGTTGGTGTCTGGGCTGAATATCAGCCTTCCCAGGTCCTTCCTGGAAGACGTCATTGCCTTCTCATTTTGGATGCCTGAGAACTTCAAGGTGAATCTCGCTTGTGGCATTTATCACATAATATTAAAACTATTTGTTTGTTTGTCCATCTAAATTTATCACTAGACAGTGAAGTCCTGAGGGCAGGGGCTGTATTTTCCCATTTTTGTATCTTCATCACCAACTTGATGCCTAGCACGGAGACAGCACTTAGTAGATATCTGCAAAATGAATTAAAGCCGTAGCAGATATTTAGAATTTAACAGAAGTAGAGTCACAGAGGTAGAAAACAAACTTATGGTTACCAGGGGATAAGCGGGGGAGGGATAAATTGGGAGATTGGGATTGACATATACACACTACTATATATAAAACAGATAAATAATGAGAACCTCCTGTATAGCACAGGGAACTCTACTTAGTACTCTGTAATGGTCTATATGGGAAAAGAATCTAAAAAAAAAAGAGTGGATATATGTGTATGTATAACCAATTCACCTTGCTGTATACCTGAAACTAACACAACATTGTAAATCAACTATACGCCAATAAAAATTTTAAAAAACTAGAATTTTTATTCTAAATAAATACAAATGTATCATTGTGTTGTGCACATATCAGGGTTTAAAATCCCACTTACTGGAGTGTGTTTTAGCAGCAATTTAGGTTGTCATCCTCATACTGACTGGGTGAATTTCTGACCTATGTTTAAAAAATATTTAGGGAAGAAAATGCCAAAACTTCCTTCTTACTCTTTTTAAAAGTTCAATTACATTAATAATCAGCATATATTGAGTATGAGGGTATTTCTAGTATATTTGTTCTCATGTGACCATATAGCATGTATCCAAAGTGCTGCAAGAGATTTGCAGCTGGACTATACTAAGACCTTGGAAAATATTGTGCTGAGCTTTTCTGTAAGGGATGTGCTTTCTATAATCTGTGTTCGGGGCGGGGCGGGGGAAATATCTAAAACCTGCAAGTACTCATTTGAACATTTAATTTCATTACTTTGTTAACAAAATGTGTTTCTGGAGGTAAACACCAATCAGCTACAATTATGCTTTGGGCTCAGGAGAATTGAGGTTAGGATGTCAAGGCAGAAAGATGCATATTATAGCAAAATATATTTGCTCTAGATGAGGATGGATTTTCCTATTGAAATGTTGGAAATAAACCATGGCATAGTGGTTTGCCTACCGCTTAGGAATTTTAAAGAACATTATAGTTCAAGAGTGCCAAATTTTAAGCAAAGCCTTGAGGTTTCAGTAATACTATGAATCAAATCATGACTCCTGTAAAAACAAGCTCTCTGACCAAGGTTGAGCTTTTTTCTCCATCTTGCATTAACTTGAGAAATTTATGGCATGAATCCAATTCTTTTCCTTAAACACTTGTATTAACCAGGTTAATTCATAGGTGATCTGGTAACCCCTGAAAGAGAGGTCAGTTTGGAACCAGTGCACATGAAGCTCTTTCAAATTCATTTCAGCTCTATTTTATGTCTGACTTAATCCACCACATTTCTGTGTTTACTCTATGCTCTGGGTCAAACTGTTGCAGCACATTTAAAAACCCTGTAAGAAGTGGGTCTCAGAACTCTAGAGGAACTATTATGCCTGTCTTACAAATTATTTTTTAATTATTTGTTCCTCAGTCTCCCACTTGGTTTACTTCCAGGAGAAATGTTATCTCTGTAAATGAGACATGCTATTGTAAGAAAACATAAAATGTGTAACCCTTTTTATTTTAGCTGAGAGTAAATTTAGATTCAAATTGTTTGCTGTATATCAGTTTATAAGTTTGAAATGAAGCAACATAAGCAACTGTTTCTGCCTGGAGAAGTTCACACCAGTCAGGGAGAGAGACCTGTGTGTTGACGATCTTTCTCAGATGATAAATGTTTATGGACATCTGAACAGAGAATAAAGCAGTTTGGGGAAGGGAGTCGCCCTACATTCAGATAGGCTTTATCAGATTCAAGTTAGACTCACCAGGCTAATGCTTGCTGCACCAGCTTAGGTTTCATGTTGCGCTGAGAGACCGAATATACAAACAGTGTGCCAGACCATATATAAAAATAGAACTTTGACCTACGACCTACAGCAACCTGCCCGGGAAACTAACCCCTTATCTACAATAAATAGCCCAGAGACTCTAGGAAATCATGCTATCTCTAGTAACAATCCAGGAAGCTAAACAACAACTTCTTGTAACACTCAGCCTCACATGGCCAGGACTTGATTAATGATTGACAGCTTCCCTAATTTTTCTTCCCACTTCTAGTTAAGGACCAACCAGAGAAAGCCAAATATGCCCACCTAACCTGTCACATAGGATGTCCCATTTCTAGTTAGCCTGTTTCCAGCTTCCCTGTGCCAACGGCCTTCAATCAGGACACACCTGAAGCCTTCCCTTCTTTCCACCATGGGAAACTTTCCCACTCCTCTGCCTGCCTTCGAGTCTCTGCAAAAACACAAGTGACCGTGACTGGCTGACTCCCTCGCTGTAGTAAGCGCTGGATAAATAGCCTGTGCTTGTTCTCGCTTGGTTGGTCTTCGCTTATCTCCACAAGGCCTGGTTGGTCAGGGAATGATATTATCCAGGAGGACTTTTTAATCTCTGTAGGTGGCTGATCCCATGTGGCTGTTGTTTTTTTGGGTACATTAGCATTTCCTAGCTCAGGAGGGGCTGTGACTGGCCTGAGAGAGATGCACCATGGCCCTGCCAGTTGCCTTTCCACGTGTGGAAAGGGCAGAGCAGTAAAGCACATTACTAAATGTCAAGGCATGCGTTAAGTATTTCTATTTGATGGAGGACTCCATTCTCATGGCACCGAGTAGGGAGGAGCAGAGGGCTTCTTTGTGACAGAGATCAATGGCCAATGGCTTTTTTTAAATGTTAAAGTATAAAGGAAAACCTTTTCAGATATTATCCTCAAAAGATTTGGAAATAGGAGATCTGAGTTTAGCGGGTCACCAAAGGGCTAATACTTGCTTATAGACGAGCTGGCTTAGAAGCTCCAACTTCCTCATACTCTTGTTTGTACTGATAATAGGACCCAGTACAGCAGATCTGAGAAACAAAAGCCAAGTTATTCCTTTTTCTTTTTTTTTTTTTAAATTTATTTATTTATTTTTGGCTGTGTTGGGTTTTCGTTTCTGTGCGAGGGCTTTCTCTAGTTGTGGCAAGTGGGGGCCACTCTTCATCGCGGTGCGCGGGCCTCTCACTATCGCGGCCTCTCTTGTTGCGGAGCACAGGCTCCAGACGCGCAGGCTCAGTAGTTGTGGCTCACGGGCCCAGTTGCTCCGCGGCATGTGGGATCCTCCCAGACCAGGGCTCAAACCCATGTCCCCTGCATTGGCAGGAAGACTCTCAACCACTGCGCCACCAGGGAAGCCTTGCCCTTTTTCTTTTTCTAATGAAAATTCAATGACATTCCAACAGTGACCTCTCCTCAAATTTGGAGTACGTTTGAGTGTTAAGATAAGAGTTGGAACAATGGCTTAAGAGCATTTTGTAACCATATCACACCTTATTTTATTATATTTGGTTCTTTCTGCACTGAGTTCATTATCTGTGTTCATTCCATTATTACTATATTTAAAAATTGCAATTATGGAGCTTTAATAAGATAAAAGAAAAGAAAGTACAAAAGTACTTAAACATTGTTCATGGTGAAAGATGTACATTATTTTCACATTATCTTTTATTTTGTTAGGATCCTATGGAAATGTACTAGAGTCTAAGTATTTTTTCAAAATAATTTAATTTTATTCAATTATGATTAGGTAAACTTACTGATTATCAGTTTATAGGAAAACTGTGAGATTAGCATTATTAAATTTCATATTTTAGTTTGGGGTTTGCCTTTTTAAAAAAGGTTTTAGATATAGAAAGTTATGTATCTCTATATAAGATATGTATATAAGATATGTATATAAGATATAAGACATATATTATATCTTATATAATATCTTAACATGTAATATATGTCTTATATATTTAGATATAAAAAGACTGAGATATAGATGCCCATTAGTAACTGATGATTTTTCCTCATCTCTGGGATCAGGAGGAATACATTGGAAAGATATCCGAATCAACTCTGGTTTGTCAATTGGCAAACATTTCTGGATTTCAAAGAATTGCAACAACAACAAACATAATAACAAAACATAACAGTCCTGTACTGAATACTTACTATATGCTACTCACTGTCCTTAGCACTTTATTCCTGTCACCTTAAGTGGTAGTTTCTTTGTGAAGATCTTTATAATTCCTTCCCTGCCTATGCATGCACGTTTGCAATCTAAATTTGATGTCTACCCCTCCCCACTCCATGAAGGGAGTCTATTTTTCCACTCTTTGAATCTAGGATAACTGTGTGACTTTCTTTGACCAAGTGACTGTGGTGGAAGTGATGTTTTGCAACTTGCAAGCCAGGGTCTTGAGAGGCCCCACTGCTTCCTCTCTCACCCTGGGAACACAGGGCTAGGATGAAAGACCACACAGTTTGGGAGGTCCAGCCAAGAGCTAGCACCAACCCCTTGATATTTGAGTGAGGCTGTAGTAGTCTGGGTTCTCCAGAGAAACAGAACCAATAGGATATATCTAGATCTAGATTTATAAAGATATTTATTATAAGGAATGTCTTATACAGTTATGGAGGCTAAGAAGTCCCAGGATTTGCATTTGGCAAACTGGAGGCCCAGGGAAGCTGATGCTATAGTTCCAGTCTGAGTCTGATTTCAAAGGCAGGAGAAGACTGATATCCCAGCTCACAATCAGAGCAGATTCTCTCTTACCTAGCCTTTTGTTCTATTTAGACCTTCAATGGATTGGATGAGGCCCACCCACATTGAGGAGGGCAATTTGCTTTACTCAGTCTACCTATTCAAATGTTAATCTCATCTAGAAATACCCTCCCAGGCATAACCAGAATAATGTTTACCAAATATCTGTGTACCCCATGGCCCAGTCAAGTTGACCAATAAAATTAACCATTACAGAGGCCACCTTGAGCAAACCAGGTCCAGCTGAGCCACATGACTGCAGGCAAGGTCCAGCCCAAATTGCTGTTCCTGAGAATTGTGAGCCAAGAAAATGGCTGTTTTTTTAAATTTTTATAATTTTATTATTTTCAATTGTAGTAAAATACAGCTAACATAAATTTACCATCTTAACCATTTTTAAGTGTACGGTGTTCAATCTCCAATCTCCAGGACTTTTTCATTTTGAAAAACTGAAACTCTGTACACATTAAACAATTCCCCATTTCCCCTTCTCACCAGGCCCTGGCAACTACCATTCTTCTTTCTGTTTCTGTAAATATGGCTACTCTAGATATCTCATATAAGTGAAATCATGCAATGTTTGTCTTCTTGTGACTGGCGTATTTCACTTATTATAATGTCCCTCAAGTTTCATCCATATTATAGCATGTATCATAATTTCTTTCCTTTTTAAAGCCAAAAAACATTCCATTGTGTGTGTATACACACACACAAACACACACACACATGCACACCCCATTTTTTGTTTGTCCATTCATCTGTCAGACATTTGTGTTGCTTTCATCTTTTGGCTATTGTGAATAATGCTGATATGAACATGGGCATACAAATATCTCTTCAAGATCCTACTTTCACTTCTTGTGGATATATTTCCAGATGTGTGGTGTTGCTAGATCATATAGTAATTCTGTTTTTAAAATGGTTGTCCCCTATCAAATTACCAATGGCATTTTACACAGAACTAGAACAAAAAATTTTACAATTTGTATGGAAACACAAAAGACCCTGAAGAGCCAAAGCAATCTTGAGAAAGAAAAACGGAGCTGGAGGAATCAGACTCCCTGACTTCAGACTATTACTACAAAGCTACAGTCATCAAAACAGTATGGTCCTGGCACTAAAACAGAAACATAGATCAACGGAACAGAATAGAAAGCCCAGAGATAAACCCATGCACCTATGGTCACCTAATCTATAACAAAGGAGGCAAAAATATACAATGGAGAAAAGACAGCCTCTTCAATAAGTGGTGCTGGGAAAACTGGAGCGCTACATGTAAAAGAATGAAATTAGAACACTCCCTAACACCATACACAAAAATAAACTCAAAACGGATTAAAAACCTAAATGTAAGGCCACACACTATAAAACTCTTAGAGGAAAACATAGGAAGAACACTCTTTGACATAAATCACAGCAACATCTTTTTTTTACCCACCTCCTAGATTAATAAAAATTAAAACAAAAATAAACAAATGGGACCTAATTAAACTTAAAAGCTTTTGCACAGCAAAGGAAACCGTAAACAAGATGAAAAGACAGCCCTCAGAATGGGAGAAAATATTTGCAAATGAAGCAACTGACAAAGGATTAATCTCCAAAATATACAAGCAGCTCATACAGCTCAATATCAAAAAAACAAACAACCCAATCCAAAAATGGGCAGAAGACCTAAATAGACATTTCTCCAAAGAAGACATGCAGATGGCCACCAAACACATGAAAGCATGCTCAACATCACAATTATTAGAGAAATGCAAATCAAAACTACAAAGAGGTATCACCTCACACTGGTCAGAATGACCATCATCAAAAAATCTACGAATAATAAATACTGGAGAGGGTGTGGAGAAAAGGGAACCCTCATAGCCTCTTGCTGGGAATGTAAATTGATACAGCCACTATGGACAACAGTATGGAGGTTCCTTAAAAAACTAAAAATAGAACTACCATATGACCCAACAATCCCACTACTGGGCATATACCCAGAGAAAACTATAATTCAAAAGGACACATGCACCCCAATGTTCATTGCAGCTCTATTTACAATAGCCAGGACATGGAAGCAACCTAAATGTCCATCAACAGAGGAATGGATAAAGAAGATGTGGTACATATATACAATGGAATATTATTCAGCCATGAAAAGGAATGCAATTGGGTCATTTGTAGAGACGTGGATGGACCTAGAGAGTATCATACAGAGTGAAATAAGTCAGAAAGAGAAAAACAAATATCGTATAATAACGCATATATGTGGAATCCAGAAAAATGGTATAGGTTTATTCAAGTTCATGTGGTTTGTACATAACAGGGCCAGACTTTGATCTTGGGAAGTCTGATACCAGAATCTAGCTCTTTAGCACAACACCGTGTAGTACTTTACAAAGATGCATACTCAGAATTGTTTTATCTATAGTGGTCTACACTGGATAGAGAGATGCATCAGTAACCAGCAACATTGAAACTAGCTATGACTATCTATGACTAATATAGTTCAAGGAAGTGTGCTTTCCCAAAGTTGATAGTATTTATCAGTCATATGGTAGTATGTTAGTCCATTAGGGCTGCTATAACAAAATAACACAGACTGGGTGGTTTATGAACAACAAAAATTTATTTCTCACACTTCTGGATGATGGGAAGGGCAAGATCAAGGTATGGTCACATTCTGGTGAGGCCATCTTCCTAGTTTATAGCTGGTGCTTTCGTGCTGTGTCCTCACATGGTGGAAGGGGCAAGGTATCTCTCTGGAGCCTTTTTTATAAAGGCAATAATCCCATTCACGAGGGCTCTGCTCTCATGACCTAATTACCTCTCAAAGTCTTTGCCTTCTAATACTATCACATTGGGCATTAGGATTTCAACATATGAATTTTGCGGGGACACAAACATTCAGACCATAGCAGGTGGCCTCTGAGCTTATTTCTGTGTTGTCAGTAGGGTTTAACGTCTAGTGGTAGTGAGAGTGGTACTGGGTGATCTATAGGGAGGTCCATTCACCCCACTCCATGGCCACTGGGTACATTTGGGGAAATTGGATCTGAACAAAGTCCCTTGCCTGAGAGGACATGAATGGACTCTGAATCCCAGCCTACATTCCACTCAGGTGGCACCAAGCCTATGCCCTGGCCATTTGGGAGAAAGGGCCCTTTTTCCAATTGACCCTGCCCAAGGAGAGTCCTTTGTACATTTCATCCGACCAGAGGAGCTCCTTTCTCTAAGGCCCTCTACGTGTCCTGCTCAGACTCCTCTTTTCCAGGATAGTAGGGCTGTAGTTGAACAGTCAATAAATTACTCCCTAGTTCCCTCTATCCTCACCAACATGTCCCTTCTTCCCGGTGCTGGGTGACTATTGTCCCTCCTCCTTTGGGTAACCTGTATCTTGGAAGAAGCAACAGGTAAGACCTATGGTTAAGCAATGACGAACTCTTGACCTGATATTAATGCAAGGCCTGAGTGGTTTACAGCAACAGTCTCTAACCTGTTTGGCACCAGGAACCAGTTTCGTGGAAGACAATTTTTCCACGGATGGGCAAGGGTGGGGGGATGGTTCAGGCAGTAGTGTGAGCGATGGGGAGCCATGGGGAGCGGCAGATCAAGCTTTGCTTGCTTGCCCGCCGCTCACCTCCTGCTGTGCAGTTCCTAACACGCAGCGGCCTGTGGGTTGGCGACCCCTGGTCTACAGGAATTAGCCAAGCAGAGATAGACCCAGATGAGCCACCTATCAGCATGAGATCAGGGAAAGTCTCTCTGCTACAGGAACCTATGGGCCTGAGCTTTGGAGCCAGAGCAATTCCTGGTTTTAACACTCAGGAATTGTATGATTTTGGACACTGTACTTAACCTCACCAAGCCTCTGAGACACGGGCACTTGAGGAGTGCCCGCCTCATAGGATTGTTATAGGATCAAAAAATAAAGTCTCTAAATGGACTGGAATAGTGCTTACTTTATAGTAAATGCTCAGTTCATGTTTGCTGCTGCTGTACTACACCCATCCCTCCTGGTTCCTTCACTTTCTCTCAAATTCCTTTCCAGTAATAATAATATAAATACTGGAACTACCAATTCATACAGTGTTGGCACTGGAAGAGTCCTGTTTAGTTAGATTTGGTGTTTTCTAATATGATTAAAATTAAGAGAGTTATAAATAAAGACCTGCTTTCAATTACAAAAAAGTCACCTGCATAGTTATAGGATGCATGAGATGCGGATTAGCAGCCATATTATAAAAAAGACTTGAAAGTCTTAGTTGAGAGTAATCTAACATCCATTGGCCAAAGCAAGCTCACAAGCAAACTCAAAAGTGAAGAGTGGGGAAGGGCATCCACCAACCATGAAGTCAAGGCAAGGTGTGGGTGTATAATGTCTCTACAGGAGAGTGAAGAGTTATGACCTACCGTCTAACCTACCACACAGGTTATGCAGTGGTATGGATGACCAGCTGTTAGAGCATTTATCTGTTCTAAACGGGCAGCGCCCATGCTTGATGGGTTAGTGCTAGCATTATACTAAGAACTTCGTCTACAGTGTATCGTTTAATCTTTAACAAGAACCCTCTATGGCATGCATTATCAATAGGGACGAGTCTTAGTCAGCTTGGGCTGTTACAACAGATTACCATAGGCTGGGTGGTTTTAAACAATAAACATTTAGTTCTCACAGTTTCAGAGGCTGAGAAGTCCAAGGTCCGGTATCTGGTGAGCACCTTCTCCCTTGTAGCCTCACATGGTGGAGAGTACAGAGGGAAAGGACTAGCTCTCTTCTTCTTCTTATAAGGATACATTCCCATCAGTAGGTTTCCACTCTCATGCCCTAATTATTTCCCATAGGCCCCATCTCCAAATACCGTCAGAGTAGAGACTCAACATATGAATTTTGGGAGGACGCAAATACTCCATAGCAGGTCAAGATCTCAACCAAGGGCAAAAATGATTCTTGGGAACAAATAATCTTACTTTGTTTATGTGTAAAGTGTATATATATATATATACATACACTATATAAACAGATGTGGAATATATCTGTGTATTAAAATTTAATAGGGGGGCAATTAAATAATATGTCTAAAGAGGCTCCTTAGCGGGTTGGTAATTTTTTAAAAATGTGAGAAGTACTGCCATCAGGTATTATTGTTCTTATTAAATAGATGTGAAAATGTAGGTTGAGAGGTAGGTTAAATAATTTGCCCAAGAACACAAAATGATTAGGTGGGAGAGCTCTGACTTAAACCCACATCTGTGGTGCCAGAGCATATGCTTTTATTCACTGCACCACACTGCCTCCTGGTGGCTTGCTCTGAGGGTGGGGAAAGAGCTCTCTGACCTTCCACCTTTCTCCAGGTACTTTTGTGCTTCCCTTCCTCCCAAGTCCCTCTGTGCTGGCCTGGGACCTACTAAACTGCTGTTTCCCCCTCGAGGATCTGAGATCCCACCTCCTTGGCTCCACTATTAGCCAGGAAATGCTCCAGGAGAATTTTGGCTGCGGGGTTGGAGGAACGGCTATTTGTATGTTAATATCATGCTGAGGAATTACCCAAAGTTACTGGCTCTTTCCCAGTGAGATTTCGGTCTCTTCCAGGCCAGTGGGAAGCGATCTGAAGATATGTGCTTTGCGGATCCATGCAGATCATAGCAGAATGGCAGATGCCTGTCTCTGACCGAAGCCTTGTATGCTACATACCTTCATCTGACCCTCTTGACTAGAATCTCCTGCTGCTGTTTTATAAACTAGGCTCTACACCTGAGTTTCTCTGTGTAGCAGTTCGAAGAACATTCAATCTTCAAACACATTTCATAGTTAACAGAGGCAGCCATGAGAAACACTTTGTAGTTGCTTTGAAAGGTTGTTGCTTTGGAAAAATTGAATAGACGGTCTCAGCTTTTTAACCACGGTTTCTAGGATCAACTTATCAGGAATTAGTGGATTTCTTTCTCTTCTCCCCAGAGGGCCCCTGGAAGATGAGGAATATAAGCAAGAGCAAATCAATCAAATTTACATTTAAATGCTTCTTTCGCAAGAGCACCCCAGAGGGCCCTACTTAGATAATCAGATGCTAACAGCTACCCTTTCCCCCATCAAATACAGCCCTCCTTGGGTCAGAACCAGGAAGGGTGGGCTTCAGCTTCTCCACAGAGATTCCACTGTTTAAACCTGAGGTATCAGGGCTTGACATGGGCATTCTCTGTAGGGGGCACCGAGAGTCAAGTCCCTCAGCTGATGGTCTCTGGCTCTCAAGAGAAAAGCAAGAACTGTTCAGAGCCATTGTTCAAAAGAGAAAAATGGTTACCCACCCCACATTTTTAGTGCCCAAACTCACACATGTGAGTAAGCACCTTACCTACCTGGGATGCCTGTAAAAGCCAGGGTTATTTTCTTAGAACAATAAGTAAATAAGTGTCTCTCACTTGATATAATAATAAACTCCTGTGCTTCGGTTCCCCCATCTTTAAAATGGGGATCATAAGAACACCCACCTATTTTAGTTTTCAAGGGCTGTTGTAACAAAACACCACAGACCAGGTGGCTTAAACAACAGGAATTTATTGTGTCACAGTTCTGGAGGCTAGAAGTCTTAGATCAAGGTGTTGGTAGGGTGGTTCCTTCTGAGGGCTTTTGGTGACCTGGTGGCAATCTTTGGCATTCCTGATCTCTCCCTTTATCTTCACATGGTTTTATCCCTATGTGCTTGTCTATATCCAAATTTCCCATTTTTATAAGGACACAACTTATATTGAGTATGATTGGAGTAGGGGCCCGTCCTACTCCAGTATAACCTCATCTTAACTAATACATCTGCAGTGACCCTATTTCCAAATAAAGTCACATTCTTAGTTTACTGGGATTTAGAATTATTTTTTCTTTTTTCTTTTTTAATTAATTAATTAATTAATTTATTTATGACTGTGTTGAGTCTTCCTTTCTGTGCGAGGGCTTTCTCTAGCTGCAGCAAGTGGGGACCACTCTTCATCGCGGTGCGCGGGCCTCTCACCATCGCGGCCTCTCTTGTTGCGGAGCACAGGCTCCAGACGCGCAGGCTCAGTAATTGTGGCTCACGGGCCCAGTTGCTCTGTGGCATGTGGGATCTTCCCAGACCAGGGCTCGAACCCGTGTCCCCTGCATTGGCAGGCAGATTCTCAACCACTGCGCCACCAGGGAAGCCCCTAGAATTTTAACATATGAAACTGGGGAGGGACACAATTTAACCCGAAGCACTACATCACTAAAGTGCTTTGTGAGGATTAGCTGTAATTATTACTAGTAAGTAGACGTATGAAAGAATTACAATATAAATAATTATTACTACTGTGTGAGGCCCTACTATGTGTCAGGGACTATATTGTTATACTCTCTTCTTTTTTTAAAATGTTTATTTATTTATTTATTTTCTTATTAGTCATCGATTTTATACATATTAGTGTATACATGTCAATCCCAATCGCCCAGTTCATCCCACCACCACCCCCACCCCCTGCCGCTTCCCCCCTTGGTGTCCATACGTTTGCTCTCTACATCTGCGTCTCTATTTCTGCTCTGCAAACTGGTTCATCTGTACCATTTTCTAGGTTCCACATGTATGCGTTAATATATGATATTTGTTTTTCTCTTTCTGACTTACTTCACTCTGTATGACAGTCTCTAGATGCATCCATGTCTCTAAAAATGACCCAATTTCGTTCCTTTTCGTGGCTGAGTAATATTCCATTGTATATATGTACAACATCTTTATCCATTCATCTGTCGATGGGCATTTAGGTTGCTTCCATGACCTGGATTTTGTAAATAATGCTGCAGTGAACATTGGGGTGCATGTGTCTTTTTGAATTATGGTTTTCTCTGGGTGTATGCCCAGTAGTGGGATTGCTGGATCATATGGTGATTCTATTTTTAGTTTCTTAAGGAACCTCCATACTGTTCTCCATAGTGGCTGTATCAATTTACAATCCCACCAGCAGTGCAAGAGGGTTCCCTTTTCTCCACACACTCTCCAGCATTTGCTGTTTGTAGACTTTCTGATGATGCCCATTCTAACTGGTGTGAGGTGATACCTCATTGTAGTTTTGATTTGCGTTTCTCTAATAATTAGTGATGTTGAGCAACTTTTCATGTGGTTCTTGGCCATCTGTATGTCTTCTATGGAGAAATGTCTATTTAGGTCTTCTGCCCATTTTTGGATTCAGTTGTTTGTTTTTTTCAATATTGAGCTGCATGAGCTGTTTATATATATTGCAGATTAATCCTTTGTCCGTTGATTCATTTGCAAATATTTTCTCCCATCCTGGGGGTTGTCTTTTCTTCTTGTTTATGGTTTCCTTTGCTGTGCAAAAGCTTTTAAGTTTCATTAGGTCCCATTTGTTTATTTTTGTTTTTATTTCCATTACTGTAGGAGGTGGATCAAAAAATATCTTGCTGTGATTTATTCAAAGAGTGTTCTTCCTATGTTTTCCTCTAAGAGTTTTATAGTGCCTGGTCTTACATTTAGCTCTCGAATCCATTTTGAGTTTATTTTTGTGTATGGTGTTAAGGAGTATTCTAATTTCATTCTTTTACATGTAGCTCTCCAGTTTTCCCAGCACCACTTATTGAAGAGACTGTCTTTTCTCCATTGTATATCCTTGCCTCCTTTGTCATAGATTAGTTGACCATAGGTGCATGGGTTTATCTCTGGGCTTTCTATCCTGCTCCATTGATCTATATTTCTGTTTTTGTGCCAGTACCATATTGTCTTGAATATTGTAGCTTTGTAGTATAGTCTGAAGTCAGGGAGTCTGATTCCTCCAGCTCCGTTTTTTTCCCTCAAGACTGCTTTGGCTATTCAGGGTCTTTTGTGTCTCCATACAAATTTTAAGATTTTTTGTTCTAGTTCTGTAGAAAATGCCATTAGTAACTTGATAGGGATTGCATTGAATCTGTAGATTGCTTTGGGTAGTATAGTCATTTTCACAATATTGATTCTTCCAGTCCAAGAACATGGTATATCTCTCAGTCTGTTGCTATCATCATTAATTTCTTTCATCAGTGTCTTATAGTTTTCTGCATACAGGTCTTTTGTCTGCCTAGGTAGGCTTATTCCTGGGTATTTTATTCTTTTTGTTGCAATGGTAAATGGGAGTGTTTCCTTAATTTCTCTTTCAGATTTTTCATCATTAGCATATAGGAATGCAAGACATTTCTGTGCATTAAGTTTGTATCCTGCAACTTTACCAAATTCATTGATTAGCTCTAGTAGTTTTCTGGTAGCATCTTTAGGATTCTCTATGTATAGTATCATGTCATCTGCAAACAGTGACAGTTTTACATCTTCTTTTCCGATTTGTATTCCTTTTATTTCTTTTTCTTCTCTGACTGCCATGGCTATGACTTCCAAAATTATGTTGAATAATAGTGGTGAGAGTGGACATCCTTGTCTTGTTCCTGATCTTAGAGGAAATAGTTTGAGTTTTTCACCATTGAGAATGATGTTTGCTGTGGATTTGTCATATATGGCCTTTATTATGTTGAAGTAGGTTCCCTCTATGCTCACTTTCTGGAGTTTTTATCATAAATGGGTGTTGAATTTTGTCAAAAGCTTTTTCTGCATCTATTGAGATGATCATATGGTTTTTATTCTTCAGTTTGTTAATATGGTGTATCACATTAATTGATTTGCATATATTGAGAATCCTTGCATCTCTGGGATAAATCCCACTTGATCATAGTGTATGATCCTTTTAATGTGTTGTTGGATTCTGTTTGCTAGTATTTTGTTGAGGATTTTTGCATCTATGTTCATGAGTGATATTGGTCTGTAATTTTCTTTTTTTGTAGTATCTTTGTCTGGTTTTGGTATCAGGGTGATGGTGGCCTCATAGAACGAGTTTGGGAGTGTTCCTTCCTCTGCAATTTTTTGGAAGAGTTTGAGAAGGATGGGTGTTAGGTCTTCTCTAAATGTTTGATAGAATTCACCTGTGAAGCCATCTGGTCCTGGACTTTTGTTTGTTGGAAGATTTTTAATCACAGTTTCAATTTCATTACTTGAGATTGGTCTGTTCATATTTTGTATTTCTTCCTGGTTCAGTCTTGGAAGGTTATACCTTTCTAAGAATTTGTCCATTTCTTCCAGGTTGTCCATTTTATTGGCATAGAGTTGCTTGTAGTAGTCTCTTAGGATGCTTTGTATTTCTGCAGTGTCTGTTGTAACTTCTCCGTTTTCATTTCTAATTTTATTGATTTGAGTCCTCTCCCTCTTTTTCTTGATGAGTCTTGCTAATGGTTTATCAATTTGTTTATCTTCTCAAAGAACCAGCTTTTAGTTTTATTGATCTTTGCTATTGTTTTCTTTGTTTCTATTTCATTTGTTTCTGCTCTGATCTTTATGGTTTCTTTCCTTCTGCTAACTTTGGGTTTTGTTTGTTCTTCTTTCTCTAGTTCCTTTAGGTGTAAGGTTAGATTGTTTACTTGAGATTTTTCTTGTTTCTTGAGGTAGGCTTGTATAGCTATAAACTTCCCTCTTAGAACTGCTTTTGCTGCATCCCATAGGTTTTGGATCGTCATGTTTTCATTGTCCTTTGTCTCTAGGTACTTTTTGATTTCCTCTTTGATTTCTTTAGTGATCTCTTGGTTATTTAGTAACGTATTGTTTAGCCTCCTTGTGTTTGTGCTTTTTATGTTTTTTCCATGTAATTTATTTCTAATCTCATAGCGTTGTGGTCAGAAAAGATGCTTGATATGATTTCAATTTTCTTAAATTTACTGAGGCTTGATTTGTGATCCAAGATGTCATCTATCCTGGAGAATGTTCCATGTGCACTTGAGAATAAAGTGTAATCTGCTGTTTTTGGATGGAATGTCCTATAAATATCAATTAAATCTATCTGGTCAGTTGTGTCATTTAAAGCTTATGTTTCCTTATTAATTTTCATTTTGGATGATCTGTCCATTGGTGTAAGTGAGGTGTTAAAGTCCCCCACAATTACTGTGTTACTGTCGATTTCCTCTTTTATAGCTGTTAGCATTTGCCTTATGTATTGAGGTGCTCCTATGTTGGGTGCATATATATTTTAATTGTTATATCTTCTTCTTGGATTGATCCCATTATCATTACATAGTATCCTTCCTTGTCTCTTGTAATATTCTTTATTGTAAAGTCTATTTTATCTGATATGAATATTGCTACTCCAGCTTTCTTTTGATTGCCATTTGCATGGAATATCTTTTTCTGTCTACTCACTCTCAGTCTGTATGTGTCTCTAGGTCTGAACTGGGTCTCTTGTAGACAGCATATATATGGGTTTTGTTTTTGTATCTATTCAGTAAGCCTGTGTCTTTTGTTTGGAGCATTTAATCCATTCACGTTTAAGGTAATTATGGATATATATGTTCCTAGGACCATTTTCTTAATTGTTTTGGGTTTGTTTTTGTAGGTCCTTTCCTTCTCTTGTGTTTCCCACTTAGAGAAGTTCCTTTAGCATTCGTTGTAGAGGTGGGTTGATGGTGCTGAATTCTCTTAGCTTTTGCTTGTCTGTAAAGCTTTTTATTTCTCCATCGAATCTGAATGAGATCCTTGCCCTGTAGAGTAATCTTGGTTGTCAGTTCTTCCCTTTCATCACGTTAAGTATCATGCCACTTCCTTCTGGCTTGTAGAGTTTCTGCTGAGAAGTCAGCTGTTAACCTTATGGAAGTTCCCTGGTATGTTATTTGTCATTTTTCCCTTGCTGCCTTCAGTAATTTTTCTTTTCCTTTAATTTTTGCCAATTTGATTACTGTGTGTCTCAGCGTGTTTCTCCTTGGGTTTATCCTGTATGGGACTCTCTGCACTTCCTGGACTTGGGTGGCTATTTCCTTTCCCATGTTAGGGAAGTTTCGACTATAATCTCTTCAAATATTTTTTCGGATCCTTTCTCTCTCTCTTGTCCTTCTAAGACCCCTATAATGTGAATGTTGTTGCGTTTAATGTTGTCCCAGAGGTCTCTTAGGCTGTCTTCATTTCTTTTCATTCTTTTTTCTTTAGTCTGTTGCATGGCAGTGAATTCCACCATTCTGTCTTCCCGGTCACTTATCTGTTCTTCTGCCTCAGTTATTCTGCTATTGATTCCTTCTAGTGTAGTTTTCATTTCAGTTATTGTATTGGTCATCTCTGTTTGTTTGTTCTTTAATTCTTCTAGGTCTTTGTTAAACATTTCTTGCATCTTCTCGATCTTTGCCTCCATTCTTTTTCCGAGGTCCTGAATCATCTTCACTATCATTATTCTGAATTCTTTTTCTGGAAGATTGCCTATCTCCATTTCATGTTGTTTTTCTGGGTTTTTATCTTGTTCCTTCATCTGGTACATAGCCCTCTGCCTTTCATCTTGTCTATCTTTCTGTGAATGTGGTATTTGTTCCACAGGCTGCAGGATTGTAGTTCTTCTTGCTTCTGCTGTCTGCTCTGTGGTGGATGAGGCTAAGTAAGAGGCTTGTGGAAGTTTCCTGATGGCAGGGACTGGTGGAGGGTAGAGCTGGCTGTTGCTCTGGTGGGCAGAGCTCAGTAAAACTTTAATCTGCTTGTCTGCGGATGGGTGGGGCTGTGTTCTCTCCCCGTTGGTTGTTTGGCCTGAGGCAACCCAACACTGGAACCTACCCGGGCTCTTTGGTGGGGCTAGTGGCGGATTCTGGGAGGGCTCACCCCAAGGCATACTTCCCAGAACTTCCGCTGTCAGTGTCCTTGTCCCTTGGTGAGCCGTAGCTGCCCCCAGCCTCTGCAGGAGACCCTCCAACACTAGCAGGTAGGTCTGGTTCAGTCTCCTATGGGGTCACTGCTCCTTCCCCTGGGTCCTGATGCACACACCACTTTGTGTGTGCCCTCCAAGAGTGGAGTCTATGTTTCCCCAGTCCTGTCAGAGTCCTGCAATCAAATCTCGCTAGCCTTCAAAGTCTGATTCTCTAGGAATTCCTCCTCCTGTTGCCAGGCCCCCTGGTTGGGAAGCCTGACGTGTGGCTCAAAACCTTCACTCCAGTGGGTGGACTTCTGTGGTATAAGTGTTCTCCAGTTTGTGAGTCACCCACCCAGCAGTTATGGGATTTGATTTTATTGTGATAGCGCCCCTCCTACCGTCTCATTGTGGCTTCTTCTTTGTCTTTGCATGTGGGGTATCTTTTTTGGTGAGTTCCAGTGTCTTCCTGTCGATGATTGTTCAGCAGTTAGTTGTGATTCCGGTGTTCTCGAAAGAGGGAGTGAGAGCATGTCCTTCTACTCCACCATCTTGAACCAATCTTTGTTATACTTCCTTCTAATCCTCGTAGAAACCTTCAAAATATGTTCTTTATCTCTAGCATCCCAAGTTTATAAATGGATAAACTGAAGCTTAGAGAGGTGAAATGATTTTGATGTGGTTGAAGACTCCCAACTTGTTTAGAATTGTAAACAAGATTGTAATCTCAACATGATTGTGCAATACTTTGAATAACAGAAGAATATTTTAAAAATTTATAACTTCTTACTTGCTTTGTATGTAAAAGCAATTTTCCATGTAATGTATTGAGTTTGCATGATCAAGGTTTTGCCACAATTTTCTAGATGGAAAGGTCAGCCATCTCATAAAAACTGTTAATTAGACCGGCATAAAATAGTCATTTTGATCTTGTCAATAATTTCTTTAAAATAGTGATGGTTTCCCGATTTAGTTAACAATCAGTAAACAGAGTCCCTGATACCATATTAGGAATCATTAGACCAATAAAACTGGCTGCTGCCTTCAGATAGCTTATGTTGAATTCCTGAGTGTGCTGAAGGGAATGGGCCATTGACCAGGCCTGGAATGGGCTGAGCTGAGTGCAGTGGGGCTGGGGCACAGTGAGGAAGAGTCAGAGTGATGGTATCTGTGGGAGGGGTGTAGAAGGGCACATGGAGCCAGTGCATCCCTTCAGGCATTCTGATACTTATTTTCAATAAGTTAGAGGAGGTGGGGACTCATTTCAGCTGCACCTTTAGGCTCATTGAAGGGGCCGGTCAACAAAGCTGAAAGGTCTGAGGTATGCTTACTTACATTGACCCTTGCCTGATTTCCCAGAAATATGGTAGATGTTAAATGGTTATATAGGCTTAGAATTTATCAGGGAATCAGTGTAAGTGGAGAAAAGAAAACTAGTTTCCTTCTCTTAGGGCCATCTCCCATGGAAATTCAGACTAGAATGAAAGGAAGTTATTCAGAGGGCATTTAACACCCAATTACCCACGAGGACTCCTGACAAAATGAATACATTTCTAGATATGGCAATGCTGGGTTTGATGCCATGTGCAAAAATGAATATGGCATGGTCCTTGCTTTAGAAGAGTGTATAGTCTAGTTGGAGAAGATAGATACTCCAAACTTTCCTCCTCACTGGTATGAATATGAAACACTTCCTGCTCTTGGATGAATTATGTTGATGTTGATTGATGATAATGGAATAATATTACTTTGCGTTTGTAGGATGCTTTTAACTTTTCAAAGTGCTTTCTCATACTATTTTTCCTGCCAGACTGTCAAACAAACATGGAGATGGATGGGGTCAGGGCTAAGACCAGGACTGGTATGGGACTCCCAGGAGCCTGGCTGCCACTCTTGTGAGGGGAGTGGCTTTCCCTTGACATTGCTTCTTAGCCTTCGGCTTCTACTCTTCCTCTCCATTTTCCACACTGTGCTGTCATTGTTCTGGTCTTCCTTGCTGTTGCCTTGGAGTTTTCTACATATCATGCTGTGCTCTTTGGAGCAAAGCTAATACAGAAATCTAATAAATGATAAATTCCAGTGTTCAGACAGATCAATAGGATGCATGATAAGCAGAGACCATTATGGCAAATGAAAAATGCACTAGAGGATGCCCACAGCATGAGTCAACCTTCAGCCAGGAGAAGCTGAGCCTCTTGAAACACCAAAGACCAATAGGCCATCTTGAGGCATTTTGAAGTGTTCCTTTCTTAGTTCATCCACAGAAGTTTGTTGAAGATCTGTCTCCTGCTTGGCTGTGTGCTGGAAATTAGATGTGCAGAAACATTCTGTATCCAGGAGCTCGACAATTTAGCCAAGGACATGGGTGATGCAGCCATGGCTAATTGTAATGCAGTGCCATTGCCTCTGTAGACAATAAACAAAGATCTCTGGAGAGCTCAGAGGGGGAAGAAACCAACTCTGCAGAGGACAGGGGAGAGGCTTTCATAAAAGTGATGGTATTGGATTTCAACTGTAAAGGATGGATAGGACTTTTTTTCTGGTGGAAGAGTTGAAATAGGTGTGTGAAAATGTTTGTTAAGGGCGGGAAGTAGCATGTGCACACGTGCTGGATTGAACACATACTGATATGTCCAGGGATTTTTTTTGGTCCTGACTTTTTATCAGAACATTTAAAGTCTTTCTCAGTCTGGGGCAATGTAGATAACCAGCCTTATCTTTTTACTCAGCCTGCTCCAATATTTTGGATTTTTACCGTTTAAGAATGTATAAGGTCCAGTAAGCAAGAAGTAAGCACAAGAGCAAGGAGGCTTAGCCTCAGGAGTGTTGGCAGAGCTGTTGTGGGCCGCCAGCTGTTTCCTGGGGTTCTCAGGTTGGCCCAATAGAAGGCAGAATCTGAAGGATATGGTCCAGCCTTATCATCACCCTGGTCACATGGAGAGAACACATAGAAGGGGCATTTTGCCTAATGATGTTCTTCTTTTTAACTCCCCAGTTTCCATATATGTGGCCCAAATCAGCATCCTTGAACTTGACCTATCAGTAACCCTAATCTTCTTCCATGGAGGAGGAGGGGAGGATGTGGAAATAGGAGCCTTGAATTCTCCTGGAAAGAAACAACTTTGTTATGAAATCTGATGCAGGGCTGAAATGAGATGTGAAGAAGGCCCTGTGCTAATAGAAGTTTCTTCTCTCAGCACCTTAATCTTTTCTTCTGGATTCTCCTCCTTTTTTTTATCTTCCTACTCTTTATTTCCACCTCTCAGTTGCAAGTTTTTATCCTCTGCCTCATTTCTGCTTTTTCTTATTAAGGTGGCCTTTGATAAGTTAATTCTGGGGAAAAATATATACACTTTGAAGTCATAGGTGGGTTCAAATCTATGAACGATTACTAGCTTAGCTACATGACCTTTGGAGAGTTACTTATCCTTTCTGGATCTTAGTTTCCTTAAATGTAAATTGGAAAATAAATTTGTGTCTTTAGATTTGCTGGGAAGATTCAATAAGATAACGTATGCGTAATATATCACATAGTGTGTTGTAGCGCAGGCACTCCATAAATGGTAACTGTTTTTTTTCACTGTTAGTTCTTTAGTGGTGGTGTGATATACTGGAAAGAACCTGAGGTTGTAAGAGCACTCTCTCCAACAATTATTATCTGTTTGTCCATGGACAACTTTAACCTTGACTAATTTCAGTTTTTTCTTTGGGAAATTGTGAAAATGATACCCACTTCATTGAATTTTTGTGCAGATTAATTGGGAGAACCTACATTAAATACTTAGCAAGGTTTTACATGAAAGGTGCTTACAAATACCAGCTTCTCCTCCTCTTTCAAGTCTATATATAATTTCTAACTCCTTTAATCTTTGCTAGCATTCTTTCTCAGTTCCTTGCAGAATTATATCTAGTTAGCCATGTTGAGAAGTAACTTCTGGCTGATCACCCAAATCCATTCTCCTATTCTTCTTTAGTTTGACCATCTTCTCTCCATTTCCCAGCCTTCTTTATAGTTAAGTGTGGCTACCTGACAAAGTGTCCACCACTGGAATGTGAGTACAAGTGATGTGTGCCACTTCCAGGCTTGGCCATTAACTTCCTACAAGTCTCCTCTGTGCTGTTCTCTCCCTTCCAGACAACAGGGGTGGGGTGGCCAGAGTGACCTTGGAAGCCTGTCAGCTAAGTTGCCCTCAGCTTGAGTCCCTGAATAACTAGTGATCAGAGTAAACCCTCCACCAACACAACTAACAGATGCGTGTTCACACACACACACACACACACACACACACACACACACACACACACAGAGAATTGGAACATTTGGAAATAAACTATTGTCTTTGTTCTGGCAGTTTAGCCTACTGTAATACTATTTTTTTAATTCAATCTCCAAGTTTAAGTGAGAAAGCTGGAAAATGCCAAACTGTAAAGCACTTTTGAAAGAGCACTGACCTGGTTTGAGACTTGCTTTGCGCCTAACAGCTATGTGATCTTTTTATTTGCTTACTCAACCGTTCTCCTTCTTGTTGAAAAAAAGTGATGATAATCTATGTGACTCTGTTAGACCATTTAATTTCTTCTGTCTCAGATTATTTACCTGCAAAATATGTCACAGAATTATTGTGAATATTAATTAGGAATATGCATGTCATAATTTTAAATTTGTAGAGCCCTATAGAACTTTACTGTCCAAAATGGTAGCCACTAGCCATGTGTTGGTATTGAATACTTGAAATGTGGCTAGCCTGAATTGTGATACTTTTTAAGTGTAAAGCATACACTGGATTTCACAGGCTTGGTACAAAAATTTTAAAAAAGGAAGGTCAAATGACTCAAAAATTTTAATTGTTGATTACACATTGAAGTGATAATATTTTAGATATATTGGGTTAAATAAAATAAAATTTTGAAATGAATCCCCCCTTTTTTTAGTGTGGTTACTAGAAAATTTAAGATTATATGTATAGCTCACATTATTGGACAGTGCTTCTCTAAACATTAAAGTTATCAGATATACATTTACTATACTCAGATATCGTCTCATACCTCTGAATATGGGACCTAGGTAGTGGGAATTGGGAAGCAAGTTTTCTTTAAATGGAGATGATGGTTCTTATCTTGCTGGGCTGTTAGTGGGATTAAAGATCTTATATGTACAGTGCCTGGTGTGCAGAAGTTGTGCAGCAAATGGTAGCTGTTGTTACTCTCCCACCTTTTCCTTTCATCCAAAAGCAGCTTCCACGCTCATCAGTGACTGGCTTTGAATTTTTTCATTAAGGAAAACATTCTTTTGTTTTCTCTTTTAAAAACACTTCTAAAATATATTTGCAGTATCAAAGCTGAGACTGTTTTTGTTCTTTACAGCTTTTTTAATGTCACCGTCTCCCTAAGTATGCGGTTATAACAGCTAACCTCTCTCTCTCGATCTAATCGAAGGAAACTGAGAGCGCTTAGCTTCCTTGGAATTAGGGAAATGGGTTTCAAGTCTAGCAATCCCTATTTAAAGCCCTTTGCTTAGCTAATGCTTTTCTTTAATCAAATCACTGCCTCAGTTTTTAAAAGGAGTGGGTGGTACTAAATGGCTATTATGCTAAGCCTAGAAATGTTTTATTTTTCCTTGTTTTGGGTCAGAGATCCCTAATTTGCACTGTCTACATGAAGCATGTGCTTTCCCACTCCGCTGTCTTGAAACCAAACACTTGTTTTCTCTCTTCTCTTGTCCTTTCCTCTCCTCCCTGCTGAGTACCTACTTCCTCCTCTCCCCTCTTTTCTTCTTCCCTTTCTGTTCCCTCCTTTTCCCTTCTCTCTCTTTTCTCTTCTCCTCCTTTGTTCACAAAGACAAAGATGGAAAGAGGATGACACATTAGGAAGACTGAGAAACTGTCCCATGTGGCCACATAGAAACCAGAAGTCACAAAGATTGGACACTAATAAATTTCTTCTCAAAGCACTGATGTATTCTGTGTTAACACGACTCACTTCCTGGACAGAAATTGTTTATGTTCTCCCTCGAGGAGGTGGCCTTGAGAGATGTATGTATTTGTATGTTTTCTTTCTTCCTTTTTAAAATAATAGCTTTATTGAGATATAATTCACTTACCATAAAATTTATCCTTTAAAGTACACAATCCAAAGGGTTTTAGTATACTCAAAAAATTGTACAACCATTTCCTAATTTCTTCATTTTTTCGACCCCCCAAAGCAAGTACTTATTAGTAGTACTAACAGGTACTCCCTGGAAACTACTAATCTACTTTTATCTCTATTGATTTACT
This sequence comes from Balaenoptera physalus, assembly GCF_965194825.1. Lineage (NCBI taxonomy): Eukaryota > Metazoa > Chordata > Mammalia > Artiodactyla > Balaenopteridae > Balaenoptera > Balaenoptera physalus. Next base: position 130,072,774 of record NC_138882.1, on the reverse strand, counting down.
TACTGTGGACATTTTCTATAAATGGAATCATATAACATGTGGCCTCTTGTGACTGGCTTCTTTTGCTTGGCATAGTATTTTTGAGGTTCATTCATATTGTAACTTGTGTCAATACTTCATTCTTTTTATTGCCAAAATTTTGTACTCTATGAATTTACCACCTTTTGTTTATCCATTCATCAGTTGTATTCACTTTTGGGCTATTATGAATAATGTTGCTATGAACATTTGTGTGTAGGTTTTTGTATGAACATGTTTTTAATTCTTTTGGGTATATACCTATGGGTGGGAGTGCTGATCATATAGTTACCATATGTTTAATCACCAAGCTGTTTTCAAAAGTGGCTTCGTCATTCTACAATCCTACCAGAAATGTATGAGGGCTACATTTCTCCTCATCCTTGCCAACACTTGTTATTGCCTGTCTTTCTGATTTTAGCCATCTTAGTGAGTGTGAAGTAGTATTTTGTGGTTTTGAATTGCATTTCTCTAGTGATTAGTAATGTTGAGTACCTTTTGATGTGTTTATTAGCCATTTGTATGCCTTCTTTGGATAAAGTCCTTTTCTAATGCTTTGCCCATTTAAAATATTGAGTTGTCTTTTTATTGTTGAGTTATTCTGCATACAAGTCCCTTATCAGATATATGATTTTCAAGAATTTTCTCCCTTTCTATGGATTGTCTTTCCACTTTCTTGTGGTATTCTTTGAAGCAAAAAATTTTAATTTTGATGAAGTCCACTTAATCTATTTGTTGTTGCTGTTGCTTGTGCTTTGAGTGTCACATCTAAGGAATCATGGCCTAATTCACAAAAGTTTCTTTCAGGGCTTTAAAAACAGAGACATGAAGAAGAGGATGGTCTGTAATTTCTAACCTGTCCTTGTCAGGCCTCAATGGCTTCCAGACAGAGTTTTGGCTGTGCTATCAAAGAATTGTTAAAATCTTATTTTCATAGTGGGTCAGCGGTGGGAGGAGGGCACAGCTGCTAGGCATTTGGACACTGCATCAATTGCCTTAATTGGGCATTCCTCACCTCTCTAGTCTAGCTTGTTAATGGCTTTTTAAGTGAGACACACCAGCCAAGTGAATTAGACTACTTGGCAAGTCAGTTCTTGCTCACTTGGAAGCGTTAATCCATGGAAAATAAGCAGATGCCTTCATCCAGGAGGAAACCTGAATCTCATTTGCAGAGGTGAAAGAGAAAGCTGCTGTCTGCAATCTCAGGAGCTTCCAAGTACACTTCTAAGCGCTGTCTGGAAAAGGTCTTCTTATCGAACGACTCTGCCTCTCCACCACTCTTCTTTAATTCAGCAAATGTTTGTTAGTGCCTGCAACATGGCTGTGAGGCACACGAGGGAGATGTGTCACAATGCCTGCCCTAAGGAGCTTCTACTCATGGGAAGGAATAGAAAATACACACATGAACTGGTTAGAAGTAATTCACTAACAATGTAAGATATTTTCCATTCTCTCCTCAACTTTGTGTATTCTGGCTTCAGTCAACTGCTCTACACAAATTCTTCTTTCAGAGAACAACGAGAGTCACCAATAAACTGCTAGTTGCCAAATTTGATGAAATTCCAAATCTGTGCTTACAGCATTGACCTTTCTTCTGGGCTCCACCCTGAATTTCCACTTGTCTATCACAGATCTTTACCTAGAAGTCTTGGCAGTGCAAGTTTCAAACGTCTAAAATTGAACTTCTTTTCTCCCTTCTTTCTCACCTCTTCTACCCTCACCAGTCTGTCCTGCTCCTTTGATCATGGCAAAACCACCTACCCTAGTTACTAAATTCTCCTATTTTCACCTCAAAGTCACCAGTTCTAGTCTATTTATGTTTCTTCTTTTCCAACCCCACTGTCTTTTTTCAGGTTTTGATGATCTCTCTCCTGGACATTACAGTGTAAAGCTACTCTTCACCCAGTTTCTCCCCTAATCATTTGTCTACATTTCTGCCAAAATTATTTTTCAAAACCTTGAGTGCTGTCCTGCCAGTCCTTTGTTCACATCTGCACTGAATCCCACAGCCTGGAGAATAGAGTCTCAACTCTTTGTCATGCAGCTTCTGTACACCTGTTGATTCTTGCCTCCCTTTCTAGCCTGATCTCATGTAGCTCTAAATTCCTCTCTTGTTCTCCGATCACACTGGGGTCTGCTGTACATCCGTCCCTTTGTCCGCTCTCTTTCCTCTGCCTGGAGTGGTGGCCTTTCTCTGGCTTCTCTGCTCCGTGAACTCTTACTCACCTTGAAGTTCCCAGACCCAAAATGAACCCTGGAAAGGCTTCCTTGAGACCCACGGCACCTCGCGTTGGCTTCTGTTAGAGTTCTTATCGTACTTCTGTGATCGGTCACAAGTTTCCCTCTGGCTCGAGTCCCTCACTCTGACTTTGATCAGTGCATTCTTCAATCCCTTGCCCTCCTTTCTCAGTCTTTCTGTGTCCCCCAAACTCCACTTATAAACCTGTCAGCTCCTAGAAAAGTAGACACTCTCTTGCCTCAGCACCTCGTATAGTGCCTCACTCAGAAAAGATGTTAGATAAAGGTCCTCACGAATGAATTTGCTGACTCAAGTATGATTAAAACTACTCTTCTCACCCACCGAAAGGCAAACATGTCCAAATTTCAAATTAGTCCACAGTATGGTTTTCGTGTGTTAATGGTTTTGTTTGGGTCTTTTTGGATGGTGGGGAGAGTTATTATGTAAGCGTAACAAGAACCAGGAAAACAAATGGGAGAAATTTAGTGATGTTAAATTGGCCTTGGAGGGCTACGGGCCAAGC